>NW_027657683.1:0-21684 GCF_964235325.1 Thermobia domestica | reverse complement strand
ATTCATCCCTCTTCTTAGGCTACAGACCATATAGCGACATGGAAATGTAAAACTAAAAGATTTCATTCCGTTTTTGTAACACTAATAATTCTAATATTATCACAAGTAGTGTGTGCGTCACTGTTAGGATTGCGTATGTCATTATTAAAATGTGTGTGTCACTGTTATAGGAAATAAAACAGCAATAGATTTATTTGCTACTGAAAGTATACATTTTTGACATACAGTATATAAATGTATGAATAATCTATTCCAGCAGACGGTATATAAATAAATATTATATGCCAGCAGACAGTATATAAATAATCTATTCCAGCAGACAATACATAAATAAGTAAATAATTTATTTCAGCAGGCACATAAATAAATAAGTAAATAAATAAATAATCTATTTCAGCAGACAGTACATAAATAAATAAATTATTCCAGCAGCGTAATCTACTGTATTCCAGCAGAATAAGAACTATCAACTCCAACAGATTGGCAACAAACAACATACTTTTCAGTGCCACGAAAATTTATTTACCTAGATTTTCTCGAAAACTACGCATCAGAGTTTATCTTCAAACATATCAATTTGTTCAGCCCGGTATAGTCTATTGATTGATTGTATGTCTTATATTTGGATAATATTATACCTAAACAGAGATTAAAGTTTACGATATTTTAGGCAATATCTCATTAACTATACAACATGCTTTTTTTTGTGTGTGTCATGCTAGAAAGGTTGATCAGCGTATACTTCAGTACCCGCTTCATCTTAGTAGCTGTTGATGTGGTTATCGTACTTTATAAGTTTTACAAAATCAGAAAAAGCAATTTTCTCAAATTATGAGTGAGGATTTGCAATCACTGTATATCATCTTCTTCAGCTGAATGGAACTATCAAATAGTATGTGTCAATCTTGTACATTTTTGTTAAACATTAATAATATTGTAGAATTTGGGGCTGTTAAAAATTATATTCCTTTCGCTTTATGCCTCTCCTCCTATAGATGATGGAAATTCAACTGTCTTATCGATTTACTGTGTGGGTCCACGTGTCTTCCCTCTTCTGATCTTGAACTCGAAACACGTGTACAATATAAAAATTTCATCGAGTTAGTTTTGCTTTTTCGTATGTCTAAAGAGCATAATTATAGGACGTTCAACTGAAAACTTTTTCATATGTTAAATAATAATAATAATTTTTTTAAAAAAACAGCTAGAATCGTAAATCGGAGATATCACGATAAACGTTTTAGCTGCATGTGCACCATATGCGTACGTTGGTTAATTTCTGAGAACATCTGTTGATTCTCACGTCATAATATGGAAAATTTGTAGAATTTCTTATTAGTTTGATATTCATGGCAGATGCTCATTATTACTGTTAATGTATAGTATAAAGACCAGTAACTTATAAACTGTGACACATTAGATCATAAAAGTTGTATTAATGGCTTTGAATATAACAATTAAGAAACCGCTTCCATCAAGTTACTAACATTCTCCTCAATATTTATTTAACCTCACTGTTCCCAAATGGGAACAATTTATTTTTATCAATTGTTGTCTGTGGATTATTTGTTGTGGATTTATTTCGTCTTTTACAATAAGGACCTGCTACCAGCCCATCTGCTAGTACTAAAATCCTCAAAATATATTAAATCAGGTCAGAATCAATAACTTTAGAAGAAATTACGAAATTCTGAAACAAAAATAATTTGGGATTAAATGGTTAAATATGTTAACTTATTACCTGCAAGTTGCAGAGACCTCCAAACTGTTGAATAAAATATACAAAAAATTTGTCTACATAACAATACTAGCTGAAATGAGTGTTTTTCGCACAGGTGGAATAAGTTTATGGAAAATATTTGAACCCCTTAGGTTAAACATGGAAGAAGAATTTGGACTTCAACGACATCGAGAGTTTCATCATTCCCCTCAACGACTCCGAAAACGAGTTCCTTCGTGGCTAAGCGGTTATGGGGCGTTTACACTTAGTCGATTTGCGTTCGATTCAGTTGAATTGACGTCACTTTCAACTTAATCGACCGTGTAAACGGGCATTCAACTTAATCGCTTGTTGATCGAAAGCGACTAATCGACTGGCAACTGAATTAAAAGACGTTCTATTTTCTGTGGTTGAAATAATTGAACACATCCATCGATCTGATTCGGCCTAGTTGCTTCGATTTAGTGGCAAATGCAGCGAGTCGATTTAGTCGTGCTACTAAATCGATTTAGTCGTGCGACTAAATCGACAAAGTGTAATAGCCCCATTAGCGTACGCGCCTTTGGCGTGGGAGACCCGGGTTCGATTCCCGGTGGGAGTTCATGTGGTTCGGATTTTACATTAATCAGTAGGTCCACGTCTCATGTAGCCTCGCTGCTGAACGGGAGTTAAAATCAACTCAACTCAACGACTCCGAAAACTATAGATTGGACATTAACATCGGTCGTTTTCGATTATTTTTACATATGACTCTTTTACTTCCCGTTGCCGAAAATGTACTAGAACCCGAAGATAGGCGAAGGTCCAGTCATGTACCAAAAATCATCTTTAAAAAATCGGTGCAGTGGTCTGTGAAGAGCCTTCAAACGTTGTTAAATTTATTTGTATAGATATATACACGTTTTAAAAGGTAGCTAATCCGCAAATGTCCAAAAAATAGCAAACGTTTATGATAGAAATTGTGGTGCTAGGATTTAGACGTTCGTTAGTCTTTCCATTTTCTTTTATGCATGTATTTATTTATTTTCCAAACCTAATTTCAAAAATACTGTAATAAAATATAACGCTCCGCTATTCTACATCTACACCGTTTCATTACAGGAAATCTGGAAGAAGTGTGATAAGTGGTCTGGTCCGTATCATATGATCTTAAAATCTAAGAAAAGTTTTTCGAATCGATATTAAAAAATAACCGCATTGATTTGATAAATGGTTGTATAGTTTTGTTTAGTAGGGAAAACATAGGTTTGTGTTTGTGATTTGATAATTTGGTTTAGAAACATGAGGCTGTAAATTAAACCAAGCCTTGAATCATCAACATTTATCTAATGCAAAATCCAACTGTAACAGTATTTTATGGGATGAATTTATAAGTAATGTGCATGTGGATTTGGAAATCGATTTATATTTAGCTGAAGCAATAGTATTAATATTCCTTGTTTCTGATATGCAGTTCAAGATAGGTAAGAAACAATACTTTATGATTTTAATTATCGAACATTTAATACTAGCTTTGGAAACAGCTTCTATGGAATCCAATGTTGATGGAATATGAATTATTTTAATTCAATGAAACGTATTCTACGATTATAAGTGTATAATGAATATTAATAATAATAATACTTAAAATGTTTTAATGTAAAATATAATTTAGAAAAAGCTGGGATTGAGTATAGCCCGCTCCCCCCAGTGATTTTTAACGAATCATAGTGATTCTAACGATTCATATTAGCTCATAATGAATTGGAATCGCATGTTATAAAGATTTAAGATGTAAATCTTGTGGTAAGGAAGCTTTAGTATAAGTAGTAGTAGTAGTAGTAGTAGTAGTAGTAGCGGTAGTGGTAGTGGTACTAGTAATAGTACTACTACTACTACTAGTAGTAGTAGTAGTAGTAGTAGGAACGGGTTAGAAGCCCCGCAGGGGTTGGTTGGGTTCTGTTCTCGATATAAGTAGTAGTAGCAGTAGTAGTAGTAGTACAGTAGTAGTAGGGTCTAGTAGTAGTAGTAGCAGCGTAGTAGCAGCAGCAGCAGCAGCAGCAGCAGCAGCAGCAGCAGCAGTAGTAGTAGTAGTAGTAGTAGTAGTAGTAGTAGTGACTGTTCCTGTTCCGGTGACAAAGAAGTGGGAGGAGCGGGCTATACACAAGCCAAAAGCTGTTCAAAAAGTTAAAAAGGATTCCATTAAAAGTCAAGTAATCATATATTTTGTTTGAATCTGTACTGCAGAATCGGATTGAAAATTCATTGATTTTCATGCACAGCTTTATCATATATTCGCCAGTTATCCGTATGTATGTTGCAATGGTACTCCCTCTACTTCACTGCGGAGGTTTCTCATCAGCGTACCGCACCTTTAATCTTATATACAGGAACATGTACCAGTGTGTGAGTAGATGCATTTCAAAAAATGACATTTTTGAAATGTAATGTACTTAGATTTCCAAAATACTGTTCGAGAAAAATTATTAGTAATACCGAAATGTTTCTTATTGTAAAGAAATATGGTAAATGTTCCGTTAAGGGGGTCCAGTGTCTTTGACACCACTTCTTTCTATTGATTTTCGTTTGATTGCAAGATACAACGTTATATTAGATTCTATTAGGTTAGGTTAGGTTACGTTAGGTTAGGTTAGCTTAAAAGGTCCAGTGTAGTTTTGGACCCCTTAACGGAACATGGACCAGAAATATATTTGTCCTCTGCTGAAATACTATACTCCCTAACGAAAACATTCTGGCTTCATCCCTGAAATGGTATGTGAACCATACATGTTCCTTCACAGGAAGTAAAACTCAAGACACTATGTATAAGAAGCAGCTATAGTAGCCAGTTCACAACTCATTAAATAATATTGTACCTTCTCTAGAATGTTGCAACTAATTTTGCTTAATTTTGCAGTCTTGTAAATTTTGTAGAAGTATCATCTCGTTACAATTAGGAGTTTGATTTCATGTCGTTTTGACATCTGTAGCCATGTTAGCTCGTCCTGTATGAGGAACGACATTCCTTAAGAAAGGAAGGAAGCAGCCGTTATGATAGGAACCATTCCGGCATTTGCCATGTATAAGTTAGGAAAATCTAACTCAGAATTGCTGGACTGGGAAAGTTGCTGGCCTGGACCGAGTGTCCTCACCAGAAATCGAACGCGGGTCCGCTCACATCAAAGGCGAGAGTGTTAACAACTACGCTTCATGGGGCCACAAGTATCATCTCATCTCGATTGTCGAGAAAGTTTGTCTCGTCTGGAAATTTTAGTCGTCTACGAAATTTATGCCCTAACCTTTTCTTAATTACGTCTAGAAGTTATCAGAATCCAACAACATTCAAATCATATTTATTTTATACACGTTTCTGGGCATTCCCAGTATCTATGAGCTTAAACCCGTCATGTATGAGAGACTACGTCCCTTGGCGAGCACACTATCCGGGCAAGTGGCTTGGGACCTGTAAGTTAGGTACCATTCCGCGGTTTGGTGTAAATGAGGAAAACCTAAGAGAAACCGCACCCAGGATAGCTGGCCTGATAAAGTTTTTACATCTTTTCTACCGAATGTCCACATCGGGAATCGGACCCGGGATTGCTTGCACCAAAGGCGAGAGCGTTAGCAAGTACGCTGGGCGACGACGCTTAAAGCATAATTATTATTGGAGAATATTGTGTAATGACTTCCATTTGCTTAAACGTTGCTCAGTGTTGTCTATTGTTCGTAATCACTTTATCATATTATATTTTTTATTCTATGAATCATATATCACTAAAATAGTGCTTGAAATGTATGACTTGTATAAACTAGTGTTGCCCATAGGACTCGTGAAATTTATCGTCTCCTTTTCGAGACGAGACGAGAAATTCTTGCCTAGCGAGTAATATTAGTTGCAGCTCTCATCCCTAATTTGGTGGCTAAACCACGTGCCTTTGATTTCGGATTCGATTCCCAGTGAGAGAGAACATCCAAACTACTGCAGTGATTCAGATTCACTTAAAATAGCATTTTTTTCTTCTATACCCTCGCCGCTGATAAGAGGTAAAAACACAATCAATTAACCAGTTATCTTGAATGTAGTATAGTGTACAGAATTAACTTATTTTCTTCAGTTCTTCTGCAATTGAAGGACATCACTCTCATGATGAGTACCGTTTCTTCTTTCTTACAAAACTAGCAAACTCACCTTTATACCACCACGGCAATTAATATTTTGCAGCTGTTTAATATATTTGCTTCCTCCTCAGATTGTCACACACACACACACACACACACACAAAGGGGCGGATCCAGGATATGATCAAGGGAGGGGCTAAACCATAGTTTGCCGCTTTATCCAGTGTAAAGCAGGATTGAACCCCATTTTATCCAGTTTATACCTGAGTGTCAAGGGGGAGGGCTATAGGCCTTATACCCCCCTTGGATCCGAGCCTGCACACACACACACACACTAAATTCATAAACTTGGACGGCAAACTCGTATTTGAAGAAGCAAAAGCCTTCGTGTAAAACAAATTTCATACTTTTACGTTCAACACTGCGCTTTAAAACCAAAAGGCTAGCTTGTGTGCTTTCAGTGCGTGTTCTCGTGTTCGATCTTGAGTCAGGCTACAAAGTCTCGGATATATTAAATTAGTTTTGGTCCCGATTTAGTCCCCGATTAAATTAGTTTTGGAATCCATTTAAGTAATAGATCTTGTTTCGGTGTTGAAAACGACGTTAAATCTTAATCAATTTATTCTTATATCCAGAGGTTAGAAAGAGAATAGTGTCTGTAAAACTTTTGCGTCTGGAATTTCTGAAATTCGTGTAAGTGGTTTAGATATTCGCTTTTCTGCATCAAAAATTTCGCATGTGTAAAAATTTTTCGTCCCTCTCACTTATAAGATTAATTTTGAACTCTTGAATATGAATGCTATATTCATGTTCAGTGAACTAAACCTTGGATATACCACGTTTCTGAGCCTTAAAAAAATGACAATAATGGAATTTGACACTTCGTTCCTGCTCCTGTGTTGAATTAAAAATAGAAAATACTACTTTCCGCAGAAGACTCATAATACCGAAATTGATCCCAATCACAACTTAATTTGGCGTGGTGAAGTCCGGAGGGTAATCGAAAGTTAGTTGATACATTTTTTAAAAAAAGTTAAATAGTTATATGTAAATAATTAGCTTTTATTTTTTTAAAAAATTAACCTTTAGTGTACTGCGGCAGCAAACTAGACAGGCGCAACAACTAGTTCAAATAAATCTAAATCCGTATATAACAATATAACACTCAATACACTGAAGTTAAAATTTGAGATGTGTAGAGTAAAGCGGAGGAATGCCGATTGGTGGGATAATTCCGATCATTGAATTACTCAAAAGTGATAACTCAGACTATGCTCACGCCTCTAGCGGGAGTCACAAAGTATTCATGAAGAGGAAGAAGGACCTTCGTTCAGTTGTTCTGTGCAAGTGATTTCGACATTTGTATTTTGTTGCTTTTCCTTATAAATTTTGATCTGGTTATTTTGAGTAGTAAATATTTGTTAATTTTCTAAGAGTCTCATAAATCCTACAATATTCTGTAGTATGCTCTTTTAGCAAATTATTGCTGTATGTTTCACTCTGGGTATTTGAATGCTCAGCTTGCATGGCTTTGTTTAATATAAAATGATGAGTCGGGGTAACTTCAATCAGAGGTACTTAAGTGATTGGAATTGCTCCGATGTGTAATAATGTAACTACCATACGTAGAATATTTTTGCGTATCGTAGTTACATGATTACAGCCCTGCATGGGTCGTGGAATATATGTGGTTCCTCCCTGCGAATCAGTGACCTGCTATCCCATGAGTTTTGCAAAGGCAGTGTTAATCATGAGATTGAGATTGAAGATATAATTCTTGGTGAATATGATATCTGTGCTTTATGTGGTGTTAAAGGGTGAGATCAAGAACTTTGGTATAACTGCAATGCATGCTGCAATTGGTTTCATGCGGAATGCAGTGGAATGTTTCCAGTTTGAATTACGCACGAACACATGAACATACTCTTTTGTCAGAAAGAAATTTCTGAAATGGCATACATGTTTGTGGTGTATATTTTAAATAATTTCTTCGTGAATTATAACCTTAAAACAATTGGAATTACAAAAAAGTGTAAAAGATAACGAACTCTTTATTTCATGTAGTCATAAAAGTGCATTAACCACAAAGTGATACTTCGTTTCGCGTTGTATTTTGTTTCATTTTTCTATTGTGTATACTTACTAAATGGCGATCGGAATTCTCCCATATCGGGGAAAACCCGATCAAACGCAAGCTCGGAAAACAACCGATATTGCACCTTTCTCTTTCTTCTAAGCTACAATATGGAAGAAGTTTATAGCAAAAGGTTCGATAAATATATTTTTTACATTAATTACTACCCTACAATTAGCAGTTTTCTCTCCTCACGCATTTTCCCCTAAGTGATCGGCATTTCCCCACTTTACTCTACATTCTTTAAACAACAAACTTCCAGAAAGTAAGCAAGACGGAAAAGATATTAAGCTAATATAACAGGTCACGACAGGTGAGCAACCGAAGGAGCTCAAGTTGAGGGAAGAACAAAGAAAATGGGATATTCTAAGAAGTGAATAGTAATCCACCTATTTACTCTTAAACGGCCTTTCAGAGATTCTAAATACAATGGTTAGTTATGAGTATCTACGTTAGTAATAGATTAGTGGTTTCCAAGTAATGTGTCGCACAGTCCCATAGGATGTCGCTAAATTTTACAATTTAAAAATCATGAAGCATTTAATATTCGTTACAAACAAATTTTGAGACATATTGAATCAGTCAATGTCTTCAGTGGCAGCAGCAATGCTCAGTACTAAATACGGTCACTATTGATTACGTACTTTATAATTTCACTATTAAAATCCTACATCATTATTAATGATAAATCTAACAAGAGCATCGCGGTTTCGTACACGTGCAGTAATGTATGTCACCAGTGTAAAAAGATTGGGAACCAATGTTATAAACTATTATGATGAACAGGGTGTAAAGCAAATGAGAGCTATTCACAAGTCCCTCTTACTTGTCAATAGGGTTGCTTGCAATGCCCATGAAACAAGAAATAAGATTTTCTCGTCTCGTTCTGTAAATGTACCTTGTATTTACAAAATTTATGCCTGGTTATTTTTTCTTAATTTCATCTAGAAGTTATCATAAATCTTCCGTGTCACAAAAGGTTTACAAAGGGTGTGATATACCAACATTCAAACCATGTTTATTTTTGGAGTGTATTGTGTAATGACTTGCGTATCTTTTAAACTTTGATAAATGGTGTTCTTTATATTCGTACAACCACTTCACTAATTAATAGTTACCATTGTATGAATCAAATAACATTAAAGCAGTATTTGAGATCTAAGACGTGGGTGAAGTAGTGTTGCTAAGGAGACTCGAGGAATTTTTAGACTTGTCCCGAATTTGAAAAGTATATCAACTCTCGTTTCGTGGACAATAGACATTACTTGCAAGACAAAGAGTTGAGGCTGTTTCGTCACTATTTTAATTTTCTTTCTGTAGGTAGCGTAAAAGTCAATAAGAACAAAACCTGCACTAGTAAATTAAAAGACAAACATGATTTACATTGATTGAAGCCATTGTAGGATTAATTTATATCACTTGATCAGCCGAAATCTATATGATGATGATTTACAATATAAACATCATATGCAATGTACATTGTTATGACTGAACACAGAAAATAGAAATGTTTCAATGTTATGCTATTAATCTTTTTTAAATTTTAACTAGTTCAGTTCATCTTTAAACATAAACATTTTGTTTAAAAAGAGGGAAAATATTACTGCGTACCCGCATTATACAGTGTAAACTAATGATTACAACACACCCGACAGTAATCAATATGTAATTTTCCAAATGACTACTGGTAACTGACTTGTATTACGAAACAAGACTTGTTATTTATTATGGATGAAGTCAAAGGACATAAATAAGGTGGAAGACATTTTTGTTGTTTAAGTAAAAAAAAAAAAAAAGTACCATGCTAGTAAACCATTGTGACATCTATAATAAATATGTAACGTCTGGAATGCTACGCATAAGCTCTTGTAAGGTTAATACGTAGTTTCACGAATGTTTGGGGATGTTTTTGTTTGTTTGTTTGTTCTTGGTGTAGAGCAATGTAATATTGATTATTGTAAAGTTATAACTCGAGAGCGAAAGCATCAATATAAAAGTTGCCACGTCTCTTTAGGTTGCAGCATATCTTCTACGACATTGATATGCATATATATATATATATATATATATATATATTGCACTGGTGCACGTGCAACCCCCTTCCTTGTAAATGTACATTATATAAAATGAGAAGCTAGCAGTGAAAATAACAACACTTTCCGAAACTTTCTGCCGTTATGTTTCCGTTTGGGTATTTAAAGAAAGAGGAGTGTTGCAAAAGCAATAGTTTAAGTCAATTTTTTGTAGGTCGAAAGATTCACCAAGCAAAACAATATAACAGAGCTGTCCAAATGGCGGCCCGCGGGCCGCATCCGGCCCGCCAAACCATTTTCTGCGGCCCACAAAGCTCTCACGACATACGAATGTTATTACTGATAATATTTTCATCTATGTTCATTCTTTTAATGTTTCCACTCTTCTTTCGAAATAAGGCATCCATTTAGCGCTTCTGTACAGCAAAAAGGCCCGGACATACAAGGCAACACTGGAGTCGGTAATGTAGCTATAGGCAAGGCATCGTTGCTGAAAGGAACGATTACTTCAATTAACCAAACCAAACCAACCATACTAATTCACCATGAAAATTGTGAAGAATCGCTTCAGAAGCGGTCTTGGAGGTTCTTCTCTTTTACATCTTCTGCGGCTCGCAAGAACAGGATTGGATGTAGATATTCCAATCCTTGTAAACTCTCCTAGTCACCCTCATTTATTACATTAAATGTAATATTTCAAATACATTTTTATATTGTTCTTTTGTAGTGTATTATTATTATTATTATTATTATTATTATTATTATTATTATTATTATTATTATTATTATTATTATTATTAGTAGTAGTAGTAGTAGTAGTAGTAGTAGTAGTAGTAGTAGCTGCGGCCCTCCACCTTACTAACAAAGACGGTTATGGCCCTAGGCTCATTATAATTGGACACCACTGCAATATAACATTTCTTAAGTAGAGAAGGAAATAAAAGCCATTTTTCCTGTATGCCATTTGCGACCCTTTTTAAAATGCTCTCTCCATTCTATGCATCAGCGTTGTCAAGGGTAAATAATTGTCACGTCACTTTGAAGAGTTTCAGTGTGATTGGTTATTTTAGTAGTTATTGATGCACCCAGGTAAGAAAATTCTAGATACGACCTTGTGTATATATATGCAGCAGCACTCTCCTCACTGGTTACATTTCTAGGCTTGAAAATATCTTTGATTGTGCTTTAGTTGTATTTAGACTTGCCACATTTCTGAAGCACCAAACCGTGACATTGTTAATGCCAATATATTTTATCAAAAATTCTTGTGATAAATTCTCAACTGAACAAGACACATGCACAATGAAAATTCATAGTGCATGTTTTTTTCTTTTTTTTAATTCAAATTCTAATATAAGATGTATTCTTGCACACCGCTCAGAATTCAAACAAATTTACATTGCATGAATATTAGTATGCACAAAGGCAGTATTTCGATTTGTAGTAGACCTACCAAATAATAATAATTACAGCATCCCACATTATGCTTTATTTTTTGTTTAATTATGCTTTATTTTTTCGAAATTATGCTTTATTGTTAATTTCAACCATTGTTTTATTAATCGTGTATAATGTATAATATTTACTATACATTAAATATTCTAAATATCTTTATCTATTCATTAACTTTTTATGCAAAGAGTTTCTTTCATATTTGATGAACTTTGTATTTAATTTACTGTAAGGAGATATGATTTACACGAGTCAGTTTTTTTTTTTTTATCACGTGTGCGCCTTAGAGGCGCATATATACAGAAAGGGAAAGTAAAAGATGCCACCATAAAAATACAGAAAGTGGTCAAGTTCAAGAGGTCCACATAGTATAGTGTAAAGTTCTTGTGCACTTTTTGTACATTTCGAATCATCATTCATAACTACACAGTTATACTTAAAAGAAAACTATTGTTTATTCATTATTGGCAGGAAGTTTTCTTCTTTTCTATTTTTCTTTTCTCCATTTCAAGGGATTACACCAAAAAGTTTACAAAAATAAAAATAAGCTTTTCATTGTTGCATTGTTATGTTCTCAAAGATTTTGAATTGTAAATACTGGTTTTAAAAAAATATTAATACAGTATGTGAAACTTGTAGTTAAACAGAATTTTTCAAGAATTGTGCTATATATTTTAAATTATGCTTTATGCTTTATTTTCTAAAATTATGTTTTTAAAATTAGTTTCTTTTGGACCCTTAGACAACCACAACCATGTTCAAGGTACCAACCATATGTGTAAAATGCCATTATGCTTTTTATGTTTTTGGGTTGCCCTAATAATAATACAGAAATCAGTTTGAGGTATTTTAGTCAAAATTTGCTTTTCAGTAGTCACAGTTCGGTGTTCTAATTTCCCAAGTAGTTCAATTTTTCTCAAGATTTGTTTCTGCTGAAATTATATATATAATAACAATAGATATTTAGTATGCCAGCATTTATCTAGTAACTAGTTTAACATCCGCAAAATAGAAGGGAAGAACTACTAGTTATTATTCAGGCTTTATACTTTTTTCACTTGAATGAACCTTTCTCAAAAAATCACTTATTCTTCTTTATGTCATCAAAGAATTCACTGCAAGTCATTGCCAAGTTCATTTTGCAGAGCATTGGTCCTCTCACTGTTAACTTTTCCATTTATCTTCTCTATGGAAAAGTCGCTAGAAATTGTTAAAATAACTTTGCGACCAGAAACTACATTTCTCCGTCTGACCGGGACTAAACACGAAACCTGCTGGAACGCCGGGACAACCCTCAAAACCGGACTGTCCCGGTTAAACCCAGACGTCTGGCAAACCTAGTTGTATTCCAAAAAATATTTTTGTCATATATTCTATACTAGCAAATGTCTCCATGTGTTGCTGTGTTTCCTTCTGTGCCTTTCTATAGAATTAGTCTGAGCTCTAAGTCTCGTACGAAATTCGAACGCTTCGTACGGTTATCTTAGTAAATCTTCCTTATCCCGTTTTGTTCTATTCTAGTTCTATAAAGTCTAAAAACGCTGAAGCACATGTATAATTATTTTAAAGTGAAAATCAAAATACTAAATTTCATGTCTCTAATCTTAAGAACTTTCAAGATGTTGACATCTTACTATAATCATTGAAACTTCCACCCCATTTTCTTCCCATCTCTTTTGTTTACTTCTAGGTCAAATATACATTTAAAAATCCTCAACATCGTAGTTAATTATTTTCATTTAAGTATCAAATTTCATGCGTGTAAGGGATTCCAAAACATAAACATCTTATTATAACAATTTTTCAATTCCCCATTTACCTCTACTTTTCGAAGATTTTTCCTTAGTGTTATGTTACGTAACAGGTCCTACAGTGAGAAAACTGATTGGGTTGAAACGTGACCAGGTGATGTGGTGAAATATTTTGAAACCAAATTGGGTTGTTTGGAAACGATGGGTGGTCACTTGCAACCCAACTGCATTAACTGCTGGGTCAACAAAATGACTACATGTCACTGTAGAGTATTTTCAACCAAAACTTGGGTCATACCTGGTTTACGGAAAGTGTCATGATGCGTGAAACATAGTCTAAAAAATGCTGAATTTCGTGCACAATTTAGTACTATAAAAAATTAAACACATATTTTTTATTTACTGTCTATTTCGTCGAAATTATACAGAGTTAAAGGCCTATCTTGACAGAGCACGATTACTATAGCAACGTTAGCTCCGGCCCAAGCGGAAGGCTACAGACGAAGAAAATAGCGCCGAAAATTTAAAAAAAAATGGCATCAGAGCCATAATGCATGAATAGCAGTGCTGTAATCTTTTCCCCTTATCTGTTATTCTTATGTTCTAGCACATAAGAACAACATATGGCGTAAATGTTAATCGTCTAACTGCTGTCAGACTATTCACAAGTTCAAAAACGATTATTGTGACAATTACGAAAACCATAGAACGTTATTTGTTGCTAGGCACAAATGCCAAATATACTGCAAAAGCTTTGAAATAACTTCTTGCTGCCTGTGAGCAACGCAAATACTCACAGCCAGTAAGTAGTTATTTCTGATATGCTCGAAAAGCAATATGTTCAGTGTTGAATAAAATTTTATATAACAGTCAAAGTGGTAATCACTTTGTGTTGTGTAGGGTTGGGTCCTCTTTGTAACCAACTGACGGTTTAACATTAACCACATGTTGTGTAAATCCCGAAACAGTTAATGACCTAGGCTTTTTAAACCCATTATTTAGTGTTTTAACTCCACCGTGGTCAATTTTACCTCTTTGTTAGGTTACTTGCACTCCCTCCCTTCTTCAAGCGACTTCACAATGTTATCATTTCTTACCCCACGCTTGTTCACCTTTAACTACACGTTTGGTCAAACGCATAATCGAGTTAATGGAATTTACACTCTGTTGGGTCATATTCAGTGTTCGAAGTGGAAAAAAAGCAGAGGCGGTATGCTTTATTACGATTTTGATTCGCCATATCGGCTATCTAAATGTGGGAATACAGTGACGGTATTTTGCCTAAAAGATTGCATTTCTATTTACTTAGTGACTAAAGACTAAAAACTACTGGAGAGCTTCTCTTTAGTTACGGGAGAGAGAGATGGAGAGACTGATCCCTCCCCAACAACTTTCTAAAAAAAAAATTAAATCCCCTTACGTTGTATTGTAGAGAATCATCCACGAAAATGCTCAGAAACCTGAGTTTTTATATTAACAATTTCCTGCGGGAAAATTCCCGGACCCCCATTCGAATCCCCGGAAGATCCACCCCCACAACATACAATCACTAAATCTGCCCATGCTCAAAACACGACGTTTATATGAATTAAGACAAGAAGACATACACATAAACACGAAACAATTGAATATGGCACGAAAGAAAAATTGAATATGGCACATTAAAATACATATAAACTAGATGAACTTCTTTGACATCTCATTTTAAAAACAAAAGGTAGGTAAAAGATAACAAAAATGTCGGTGTTGTCAAATTAGAAATTATTTCTACATAAGAAATAAAATCTTTTTTCGTGTAAAGCTATTCTGCAATTCCAGTGTATAAAAATGGATTTATTAAAGGAATTTAGCATCTATTTTCCAGTGAAGGTATGCCTTAATCACCGAAAAACCAGAGTTGGTATGCCTTAATCACCGAAAAACCAGAGGCGGTATGGCATACCACCGCATACCGTCTCACTTCGACCACTGGTAATATTGTACACCAAGTTGGGTTAAACGTATTAACCGGTTATGCGATTTCACACCAATTGGGTTGTTGGGTTAGACTCCTATATTTAACTACACGTTGGGTTGAATTTATTTCATCCTAATTTAACTAAACGCATTGACCCTATTTGGGTCGGAGCAGTTTTAGCCATTTGGTTGGGTTAAAGTATACACCAATAGGATCAATTTTAACCCGATCTTTTTTCTCAGTGTATATATTGTCCAAATTTTGAGTTTCTAGCTTAAGCAGTTTGGCTTAGGCGTTGACCAGTCAGTTAGGATTTATTCTTTTATATAAAGAAATTTAAAAATAGGCGTTTAGGGTAATTATTATTATTATTTTAATTGTTAATAACTTCAACAGAACTTTCTTTTTTTGACAAACAAAAATATACATTTTAGTTTTCAGGACCAAACACTGTATTCAGTTTAGCTTACTAATTTGGAAATAATATTGCATAAGACTTCCCAGAATCCTAATTTAAGATCTCCTGACTTCAGGGGCGTATCTACGAAAGTCCACCGGGTGCGGATCCGCAAAACTTCCAAATTCAACATACACTTGTACACTTTCTCAATAAAACGATGCTTCTTTTAACAGGGAAATGACTGATATAGCATAGAAATTTGATCTTACACTTCATGTGTACTTTTTCTCTTGTCTAGTTCTATCTTTTGTGTGTGTGTGTGAAAATATAGGTGGATGTATTTTACAATTACTTATCGTCTTTTCGGATGAGAAGACTCGTTCAATCAAGGATGTTATAAAATAGAGGATCTGCCCATACAACAAAATCGTGAAGCCATACGTCACAGCTTCGCCACACCTAATCTGTCCATTCCGCGCCCCTAAGATCGCAGTGTTTCGAGCCAACAATCATGGCGGAAACGAGAGTAACCAATCAGACGTGCCGGCTCAGACGATGCTCAGTTGTTTTTTGGCTTCACTGAGTTCATATGATAAAGATACGTATGGGCAGATCCTCTATTTCAGCGTTTCCCAACCTTTTTCAACTTGCGGCACATCACAGGTGTAACTTGAATTCTCGCGGCACACTCATATATTATTATTATTATTATTATTATTATTATTATTATTATTATTATTATTATTATTATTATTATTATTAGTAGTAGTAGTAGTAGTAGTAGTAGTAGTAGTAGTAGTAGTAGTAGTAGTAGTAGCTGCGGCCCTCCACCTTACTAACAAAGACGGTTATGGCCCTAGGCTCATTATAATTGGACACCACTGCAATATAACATTTCTTAAGTAGAGAAGGAAATAAAAGCCATTTTTCCTGTATGCCATTTGCGACCCTTTTTAAAATGCTCTCTCCATTCTATGCATCAGCGTTGTCAAGGGTAAATAATTGTCACGTCACTTTGAAGAGTTTCAGTGTGATTGGTTATTTTAGTAGTTATTGATGCACCCAGGTAAGAAAATTCTAGATACGACCTTGTGTATATATATGCAGCAGCACTCTCCTCACTGGTTACAATAATTATTATTTGCAAATATAAAATACCATGGTATTTTTTTCTGTGATTACTGATCTTTTCACAGAGATGAAAGCTCGATCACTGGTTTTCCCCCCATGCTAATTCATTATGCTTATTTTTTATTCTAATTTTAAAATAGAAAACAATTGCAATGAAATATAGGACTTAGGTTTTTAAAAATACGCTTTTTTTTTTTCGAAAACTGTATCCAATCTTTCACTAGGAACGAAGATCACTAAATAACGAACGAACAAACAAATGTTTTGTACTTTTAACTTTGCTGTTTTAATCAAAACCGGTGCATATTATTGTAATCACACAGCTTGCGATGCGTCGAAGTCAAAACACAGCTGCTGAACAAAGTGTTGTTCTGTCATTCACGTGCAAATGAGTGTTCTACGAACGTTCACTTGACGCGTACGGTACAAGTGCTTCCATTTCTCGGTGTTAGTATGACTCTCAATTGAAACGTAACATAGCAGCTAACCGTGGAAATGTGTACGAGCTGAAATACTGTCTGCTACACAGTAATAGATGTAGAATAATACGTATATTACAATTACAGTAACTTTTTCCATGGTAGAAATTCATAGTAATGTGAAATACAAAAATATACATTTTTTTCCTATGTCTTGCAATTTGGTTGCTATAGAATTAATAATTTTGTTTCGATTTCCTCGCGGCACACCAGCGGTCCATTCGCGGCACACCAGTGTGCCGCGGCACACCGGTTGGGAAACACTGCTCTATTTTATAACATCCTTGCGTTCAATACTATTTTCGCTCAACCTCCCTCTGGTATGACTTAGGAGCGACAAAAACTAAATTACTTCGAAAATCAGTGTAAGGAAAGGATTCTCCACTCACACTTCTTTGTGAGTAGAAAAAGGAGCAGACCTTAGTATGGCGAGGTACGAGCTATACAAATTCGCAAATGGGGTGAAATACGTTTCTCTGTAAATAATATAACTTGTTACCTGTGACAGCTAGGGTGCTCACATTTGGTATATGGGTACCTTAGATCGATACCGAGATCCAATAACCGAACCAGCCATCTGGGATCAGTCTCAAGGTCAAAAGGTCAAATTATTGAAAAATTTTCTAAAATCTGTAAAAAGAGACCTATACGTTATAGTAGAAAGGGTAAGCAGATGACGCATACTTAAATGCACAAAATACACATACGCATCGGTCACATTGAAGAGTAGGAAAATTATTTTTTCTAGGACATCACTATTTATGCTCGAAAAGTTTTTTATTTAGTGAAAAACATTAATAACGGTTTACAATAATATAAAGACAATGAATGATTTTCAAGTTAACAAATATTATTTACATTCACTAAGGAATATAAAAACATCACGCTACCAGTTGTATCGTACCACTACAAACTTGTGTCATTATTTGGACACGATACTCATACATCTGGTCATCATTTAGTGAGAAAGGTATTTCGTGACTAGTAACTACAAAAGTTGCGCTTCCCCAAATGACAATATATTTCACAATCTATTGCGTTATATTGCCATCTATGTTTGTATAACAGCTCACTGAGTTGAGTGACAGGTATTCCAGATCTTGCTCTGTGATACAATTTGTGAATTAGTTGCTTTAATCTTTTGATGCGTGTGTTATCTGCCATACCATACGAGTCGATTGTTCCAACTCTATCATGTCATTGATCCTAAAAACCTAAATAAAAGTGTCGATCATCAGCATAAGGGAAGAAGATGAACTGTGACTGGAGAATCCTTTCATCACAATATTAATGTATATCACCGTACTCGAATGTCGAAACATTGTACAGCTTCATCATCTGTTTCGTTCTCTGACACAAAAGAACTCGATATTTTGATGATGATTATATGTTGTATTCATGGGAAAGTTAATTTGATGTCCAGAGAAATAGTTGTACCAAGAAGGAGTTGTTTGATTTTGGAGAGAACAAGAGATCCAAGTGATAGAGAGGAGAGGAGATTTTGAAACCACACTCATACCTCCTGCTATGATTTCAATGGGGTTTGAATCTATAATAGAGATCACGCCATCCTCGTTCCACGAGCGCCTAGTATATAGACATAGTGGTTTTGTACTATTGGACACCCCCAAAACTTATAGTATTGGACACCCCTCCCAACAAAAAATTCTGAGTGAGCGTCTGCCTGACATATTAACATTTTGTTACGTATCCTGTAGCTGACATTCTTCATGAAATTCTGCTCACGTTACTTGTACGTTTCTCATAATTGTAATAATGAATTCTTTAGTTGAAAATCTCCAGGAAGCAGTCCTTTAAAGTGAAGGGAAAAGTTTAATGATAATATTAAATAGATTAGGAAAGTAGGGAATAACAATTTTATTGAGTTTAATTAGCAAACAATGGGATGCACTGGTTGTGGTCATCAATTTGCAGTGATGTACCACTGGGGCGTCATTTAAGGTGGTCAGGAGGCAATTGCCTTTCTCTAAGTTTGAGGAAAACATGCTTTTTAATAAATTGCATACTAATAAAATAATAAAATACGAGAAATTATTATGTCGGGGTAGACTATGCTGCCCATCCCTTCTTTCAAAACCTGAATGGCGCTACTAATGTGCCTTCTTCATGAATTTGTCTCCCAAGCCATGAGATGGTTGAAAGCTGTCAATACTGAGTCAAAAAGTAATATTTCGTCATAATACAATTTTTCTGCAGCTGGTTTTCTTTTTAAATACGTCAAGAACGCTCACTAAATATATATGAGGAACTCTGAAATAAAAATATAATTTTTTAAAGTGCATTTTCACGAAATTTCAAGTAAACGCACAAGTGGAAAACCTGTTCATTTTCCCGAAAGCTTCAGTGAATTTCAATAGCTTGACTATCCATTAACATGAATTATGGCAATATAAACTAATAAGGAAGAAATCCATACGAATAAAATAGCCATCAAATTGTAGTTGACGTAGACTTTTTTTTTCTGTAACAGCCATTCAACATATTCAAAACTGTTAGAACATAAGTGCTTTTGACACCGCCTTACGACCTGCAGTTTCACAGGTTGGCGGGCGGTAAAGTTGTACCTAGCTTTCCTTCTGCGCGTCGTCCGCATCTCGAATTCCAAATCCACTGCAGGGGATCGATATACTGATACGATGGTTAGCTTTTGTTTGATCCGCTAGCTAAACACCCTTCTTTTTATTTTATTTTATTTTATTCTTTTTAGCAAATACCATATAACCACAATAAAGTCGGTTAGTATGATATATATATACACAAATTCTCTTTTTCATCGTCTTTCATAATCGCTTCATTTTCTAAAAAATAATTCTTTTTTAAAATGCTAAAGGTTTTTGTTATCAAAGAGAATTTTTAGTTTGATCTTCCCAGCTACCTTCTTCCCAATACATTATGTATTTTGCTAATGAAGAATACAAAAACTAATAAACACTGCTAAAAACAGTAAAAAGAAGTTTAGTTGATTCCATGTTTGGGATATTCTTAGGGGCATTTTGCATTAAGACAAGCTACATATCCTTGTATAATAGGCAACCAACATATCTTTGCTACTATAGAGGTTGCATAAAAGCAAGGAAATATTATAGATATTAAATGGGGTAAGCATAACCACCGTTAAATGAAATGAATAAGATGAAATGCAATATTTAAGTTTTACGTCCCACGTTTATGTCAGTTAGGCTAAAGGAAACGGTGATGGCGAGAAATGAATGAAATGGTGGAATCGAGAAAGTGGGAGGAAACGGGAAAACTCCGAGAAAATCCACGCACACGGTGTTTGTCCACTACAAAGCTTACTTGGCACGAGCTGGAATTGAACCAAGGACCCTCTCTACCACTGAGCTACCACCTCTCGTTGAGCATGTTAACAGATTGAGTCAATTATCAAACGTGTCCGAGAGAATATACTAATTGTATATTGCAATAATAATAATAATAATAATAATAATAATAATAATAATAATAATAATAATAATAATAATAATAATAATAATAATAACTTTTGTTCAATAGTTATCTTGTGGAGTAACGGACAGAGAAACAGACTCCAAATCCTCTGCATCATAGAAAAACAAAGAGGAGGCCACCCTAGCTGAATTAGCTTCTTCCTTTCATTTCGCTTCTTTTCAGAAATTGAGTGGTTATTAAATGACCTCATTTTCTAATAATTATAATCTGTAACCATAGTTGATACATTCGTAATGTGTTTAGTGAAGGCCATCCACAACATTATTACTATAAGTTTTTTGGGTCAGATTTTGAATTTTTACTTTTCATTTAAGGCTTTATTTGTTAGCACGATTCTTATTGGTATCAGAAACAAAAAGGAAGTGAAGAAATTTGGATGATAAAACCAAATGTTTCTTTATTGCTTTTATTAAGTTTTAAGGTTTAGCATTATAAGAAGTACAAGTAGAAGTCCAGTTCTTATGTACAGTAAGCGACAAAAGTTTTTTCTGTGTGATGAAATTAGTTTCGTAAGTAACTTCACAATGGAAGGACAGTTTGAATACAGTTTTTCAATAGATTTTTTTAAAAAAAATGTAATTTTCTGTATGTTCCAGCCATACCACTGTTATGCACAAAAAATGCTACTAATCGGAAGGAACTTTTGTCGCTGACTGTACATGATATTACTAACCTCAATTACCAATATATCCCTCCAATCCAGTTTCGTAGTTCCCTTTCGTTGTATATGCTTTTTGAACTTCGGAAGAAAGAAACTAGCAACCCTAAACCTGTTCTAGGTGTCTTAGTGGTTCCATGCTAGGTAAATTATCTAATTAGTACTGCCTTTGCCCAGAACACTCACACAACCCAAGGCAAGTTTATGTTACCTGTCCTTGCACGTCTTTTTAAAACATACTTTTATTCAAGTTCTCTACAGGCTTATAATTAATCCGTTAAAAAATAGTGATTAAATTGTTCAGTTAGAAATTGTTACTTTTTAATTTAATCAGTTCAAATTTCTATGAGTTAACTTTTAATCAGGGGCTCCCAGAAAGGGG
>NW_027657682.1:0-21724 GCF_964235325.1 Thermobia domestica | reverse complement strand
GATGTAGCCTGTTAAATTTTGGGGTTTTAAGTTTGTTTTGAAGGAGCTTGAGAGGGTAATACTCGTCACTTTAATTTACAACTATAATGCATCCCATCTACATTTGATCCCATTCTGAAAATGTAAAGAGCACCTATAAAACGCAGCCTATCGGTCACCTGAAACGCAGAATGAACTTATATAATGTGTTGTGGTAAAGCAGTGAAGGAAGTTATTATTGCAGAATTAAATTCAATGCGAAATTCAGCGTTAAAAAATTATGCAAGTTGTGATGTCATCAATGATAGTATGATAAACCAATGGAACATGTAAAATTTGCAATAAATTTAGTCTCGATGGTGAAAATAAACAGAATGTGTCCTAGCATTTTTTTAAATTCTCCTTTATGTGTGTGTGTGGGGGGGTTACTTTATATATATGGATAATTGGTAGTGAGTTGGTTTGTAAAAATGATCGAAAACGATAGATGATATTTAAGAAAAAAAATCAGAAACAAAAATTACAGTGCTTGGTTTCATATATCCAATGCTTTCTGCTATAAAAATTGCTAAAGCTTATGTTTATTATATGGAGCGCTTACAGCACAGGGCAATCAACCCATAAAGTTGTGAGAAAAATAGGCATAAATTTTATACTGTAAGCTTAATTACACGGAAATTTGAAGTTTGGATTGTACGCATAATTCTATGGAAAATTTTACACTTTTTTTTTCCTTTACGTTGGTCTACTTACTTTGATTTGGAACTTCCAAATTCCATCCTTTTTTCCACTGAAAAGTATTAGTAATTCAACAAGGAAATAATTATACTATGATAATTTAATTGAAATTCATCGTAATTTGGCACATGGCAAACAGCAGTGTGGTAATTGAAGTTGAAGAAGAAGGGAAATTCCCATTCACCTCTGAACACTTTCCAGGAACCTTGTTCCCTTTCGCTTTCTAGACGGGGGAGGAGACTTGGTAATGGTATCAAACCTTCATGTGTAATTACAAAAATTAAATTTATGTACACATAAGAAATCATCAATTTATCAAGCTTTAATTGATAATTTATTCACAAGATTCCCTATCAAACGCGTGGTAGATGAAGTTTCTGTTCTACATGGGTCGACATTGCCAACTGACATGGTCGATATGGAAAAGATGTTGTGTGGTGATAGAGAGATGATACTTCTTGCTGAGTATTTCAAACCTGACCAAGAAAAATCGTTATCAGACTTAAGTCTAACAAGTAGATTGTCGATGAGAAGTTGCAGAAATCGGGTAGAAGTATTATCAATTTCCACGACAGAGTGCAAACGAGGATTTCCCCTTATGAATTTACAGATGGCCGATATTAGAAATAGACAAAGTGCTCAAACATTTTCTAACTTGTTGCTCATCAATGTTAATGGCCCACCGCTAGACAAGCTCAAAGTAGACGAGCTAGTTATTTCTTGGCTGAAGGATGGACATCATTCCGCTGCGGATGATTTACCGCCAAAAAGTTACCAACAGGAAATAAATACGATTTCAGATTTGTTTTAAAGTGGAAAATTACGAGTTATGGAAAATGTATACTTGTATTACTAATGGCTTATTTGTGTTATTCAACTTTGTACCTAATTTTTAGTAAGTCTCTCTTTGCTTTAGGTAAACTACTTTAAATAAATATTCATAATAATTGCAATTATGCATATTTGTAACTTAAATTTAATGTGGTGTTTTAGTGATTACACAAATTACAATTACGAGCATACTTTATGGAGATGCTCTCACATAGGATACCTGAGCACCTTTATACCCTATGAACAACTGATTTTTCAAGACTTTTGTGAGAAAAATACTGTGAACTGAGAAACCATAACCTTTTACATATTGTACAGGGGTATTTTCCTGCGAATAGAAGTTTCTTGTGGAATGCACTCAGAAATTAACACTTGCAAGAATACTCTCTTAGTACAAGTATATTTTAGGCACACACTAATTTCCCCCCACCTCGAATTGTTTCAATTTCCTCACTGACAAACACTTTACCATTTTATATCGTAAAGGTCAGATCCACCGTTATTGTAACGGAGTGGTGCTTGAGCCATTGACTAAAATTTCAAATTCCGATTAGTGACAATTTCACAGTCTTGTTTTGTTACAAGTTTAAACTCTTTAGTCAGTTCAGAAAAGGCCGTGGATCGTGTTCAGAGTTGATGACGATGGATTTTGGTGAGTCAGAGTAGGTCAAAGTGGATGAGTGGTTCATGGTGAGTGGTGGGTCACGGTGGGTCAGTGGGTCACGGTGGTGGTGGGTCAGAGTCTGTCACCGTGGGTGGTGGGTCACATTGGGTCATAGTGGGTGGTGGACCATGGTAGGTGGTGGGTCAGTGGGTCGTTGGTCATGGTGGGTGGTGGGTCAGTGGGTCGTGGGTCAAGTTTTCATTGACCCACGCCAACTGCAATACGTGTCTGAGGGGTCAGTCGGGAGAAAAGGTAGTTACCGGAAGGCGCCCAAACAGGAATGTCATTCCCCTTCCCCTTCCCCTTCCAGCGTGATGATTGGTTCTGCCATTACAAGATACTGAAGCAATGTCATATAAACAATACGAAAATATTTATTCACGTACATACAAAGCTATTAACATTGAAAAGAAAATATTTTATCTAATGCTTTAAGTGGATTACGTAAAATGTGCAACGATAAAAACTGAAGATCGTAATTATAAGATAGCTTTTTACTATAAACCGATTGTCATCTAAGTGTAGTACTGCATATCAACTAGGCCAGGGATTATCTGCTTTGTTTTTATGATGATAATCGCCCTTACCAAAGACCTTCCTGTTAGACTCGTTATTTATCGCTCCATAACCTTGCAGCAGTGGCGCAAATAAGGGCCCCACAGGCCACGCATTGCGATGGGGCCCAAGCCATCAGGGGGGGCCAAACCGTGAAGTGGAACGTAGAGAAGGGGTCCCACTACCCGCTGTCTGCAGGGGAGCTCCAAGGCTTTAGTTACGCCACTGCCTTGCAGAACTGTTTATCTACAAAGTATACCACCAAACACATAGACGTGGAAAATAGAACCAAGTTCTCGTCCGTTAATCAATTTGTTCGGCCAGAAAAATAATAGAAACCTGAAAGTTGCAAGTTCTATTGAAATTCGAAAATCTGAATATGAAATTTACAACTTTAGAGCTTAGAGTAACTTGGCAGGCAAAATTTCTATCAAGGTGATATTTTATAGAACTTGTTTGCAGCACAAAAGTTGTTAATTTCATTTTCCAATTTTAGGATTTCAATAAAATTTAGCATCGTTTCAGAATACTTACACAGAAGCATTCAATTCTGGAAATCTGAAACGGTAACAACTCAGTGTGAGCTGTGAGCCCATATGCAATTTTAACGTACTACAAACAAGGGCGCCGATTTCTCTGTAACTTTGGGGGGCCCATTCATAAAAAAATCATAAAACAATACATATAACAAGAGAAAATACATATTCATAAAAATACAGGGGGGCCCACGTGAGCTTTGGGCCCCCCCCCCAGGGTCGGCGCCCTTGACTACAATTCCTGCACGTTTGCCAAATATCAAGTTTCCATGTATACAGGAAGTACCTATAGGCTTTGAATCAAGTCACGTTACTATATGTAATTTTGACTTTGTCCCCAAATATTCCTCCTTTGAGGGGAAATTTTCAGTTTTCGGAGTATTTCCTTTATTTGTATCACAAATCCGACATCTATGCCAAATTTCAAGTTTAAATCTCTACAAGAAGTACACTACAGGCTTTGAATGTTTCTCATAAATAATGTAACAATATGTAATTTTCAACATGCCACCTAATTTTCCCCATGACACTGCGTCAAAAGACTGAATATGAGGAGCCGAATTGTTTCAAAACAAAGTCAAGATCATTTTATAATTAAAAAGATTGGGATTGATTTTCCTCATTTCCTGAGTAATTGTTATCGAAAGAGAATAGGGCAAGATGTGACTGTGTTTAAGCTCATTTTCGATAATCGTAACAAACTTTCACAAAGTTATAATCCTGCCCCTAGTGTTGTTGTTATGCCGTACTGCAAAATAATGTTTCAAAAACTGCCTGTTTGCAGAACTGTAGTCGTGGTTGAAGACATCGCTGAACGTCGTACTTTGTTAGCCCACGAAATAGTATCCGTAAATAATTTCCTAGATCGCAACTTAAGGAATTACTTCGCATTGAATAACGTTCTTTTTATCACATAGATCATATTCAATGAAAAATAACTTTCACATGACTTCCTAAAAATCTATAATATACATAATAAATTTTGATTTCGTTACCTAATTGTTCCATTTTTTTCTGGTTTTCTCAAGTTTGTGTCCCACTTCCATGTCTGTAAAGTAATATTAAACTTAGTAATTAAAGGAGCGCGTTATGAGCGTACTGACGTGCCATGAAAATGCAATCGAATCTCAGCCGATGGAACACACCCAAATCATGTGCTCCTCGAACCTAGTATATGTAAGTGCAATAGTGTAAATAGGGATTTCTTGGCGTAATAATAATAATAATAATAATAATAATAATAATAATAATAATAATAATAATAATAATAATAATAATAATAATAATAAACTCTATTATCATTTAGGCGAAGAGTGATGGGCCTTGTAGAGATTACAAATAGAACGAGTAGGGAAGCGCACGAGTCGAGACGAGACAGAATTTTCTTGACAAAATTCGAGTCGAGACACAGCTCTTCCAATAGAAAAATATAATTTTTTGAGTCGAGACATAACTTTTACAGCACATTTTCCAGTCGAGACAGCCTCAAATCTTGTCTCGCGCGCATGCCTAAGAACGAATGATAGAGGTTTGTGTTTTCTGGGTTAATCTCGGTTTTGTCAATGAAAAGTAGTGTTTTTTGTTAATGGAAAGATAATGTTACATTATTCACATAAGGAACATAATAAATTTATTATAAGGTAAACTCTTAATAGGGCATAAACATTGCATACAAATATAAACATACGAGACTCCTTCCCCCCAATGTTTGTGTACAAAATCATATTTCCAAGAAAATGTCTACTTCTGTTAAACCATATAATCAAAAGGTATTTAAAACTAAAGTTTAGGAGTTAATGAGAATTTTAGGTTGATATATTTCATTAACCATAGTGTTTCTTGGTAATGTTTTAATGAAAAGTCTTAATCGGGGTATGTTTCAGTATGTTTACTTAATAGGTGGCGTGTTACTGAGACTGTTATTGGTTGGTCACGAATGACATATATTTTAGCAGCGTAAAAATTCATTTTCTTCGATTTTCTCGAAAACTACACATGAGGAAAACTACACACGAGTTAAGGTTGCCAACTCTAAAAATTAAAATTACCGGCACCCTCTCACGATTGAATCCTCAGTTCAGGCCTTTATATACACATAATTTATAGCATTATATAGAGAAAAATATTGTGTAAATACACTAATGAATAAAACAAATATACAGCATAGGAAACTAGAAACTATACTCATTGTTAGAAATTTTCGTTATATCTCCACTAACCTTAATGTATTCTTTACATCTTTTTTTCAAAATTCTCAATACAGATTAATAATAATTTGAATCCTGAAAAATATGCTTTAGTCTGACGGAAAGTTAGATATCAGAAATAAAAGTTAATATACCCTTGGATGTCCTACTATTAAAATTTTAAATTTTATTTAATAGTAACAAATAAAAAATAAAATACTGGCCATATACAATATATGCCTGGTAAGGAATCTGTACAGTTCACCATCCTTATTCAGAATAACAACACATTTCTTGTCTTACCGCTAAAATAGCGATCATTTGGCAATCTCACGCACATTGTTGACCTGAATGAGATCTATTGTTTGATATATATCGGATAAGGATGGAAAACATTTTCTGGAATTGGAAATTTCACTTTCTGAATTTCGGAAAAATTCCGGATTTTTTCCGAAATCCGAAAATTTTTCCGATTTCAATTTCCGGATTCTGGAAAGTAAAAATTTCAGAATTGGCCTCCTTAATATCGGATATTTGTTTTACCACTGTTTGCTAATACTATTGTAGAAATTTGTAAATTGTTAATAAGTTTACCAGATTCCTCGTCACCGGTGCAGCGGCCAGTGCTTGCCTTTGATGTACAGGGTTTGATTCACGATGGGGAGGCATCAAACGCACTACAGCAGTTCAGATCCCACTTTAAACTATACACCTTGTCCTATATAGCCTCTCGTTGCTAATAAAAAACGTAAATGCAGTTAATTAATTCAACAGATATGAACTGCATTGAATATATGAATAGCAATGACACACACACACACACAACACATATATATATATATATATATATATATATATGTGTGTGTGTGTGTGTGTGTGTGTAACCCTTTTCTAAAGAAAATTAAACTTAGTGCTTGAACCCCCTTGACTTCTGTTGACTTGCTTGAATTCTGTTTACGCCACTGTATGCGCCAACTGTTAATTTTGGATACGAAGATTTCAGCAACACATAAGGATCAATGCTACTCGTATCTGAACTGATATTTCACTCGTATCCGCGATATATGAACCAATGACAATCTCTCAGTTATTATTTAGGAAAGTGCATAGAACATGCTGACGCATACACACACAAAAAAATAGTAAAATTTAATATTTTGGCTGACGTGTATTCTAGAGACTTGATGTGTGATATGTGATATGTGACCTAACATGTGATATTCGAGACGGTGGAATAGCCAGGACTTTCACAATCAGAACTTCAGCCTATAGCGCAGGAGACTCGAGTTTTATTCCCAGGTGAAGCTCATGTAGTTGGGATCCCACATACTAAAGGTAGATCCTCATCTTATAGAGCAGTGATCGCCAAACCGTCGAACGCGAGCTACAGTTGCTCGCGGGGACATTTTCGGTAGAGCACGTTTACTCTCCGGTTGGCAATAAACAAAGTAATAAACAAATGTAAGACTTTTTTTTTAAGTTGGTAGCTCTTTTGGTTGGCAGCTCACACACTGACAACACTTACTCTCATTATCTGTATTTCGTCTCCTCCCCCTCTTCTTTCCTCAGATCGTAAAACCACGCTTCTACGTCATGCATCGGCCAATTTCAAATTATTGATTTAGAAGGTACACACACATGTCATTTTTTATCGAAATGAACAGCTCGCAGAATTGATAGCTCAGAAGGTACGTAAGTTTGGCGACCACTGTTATAGAGCATCAATGGTGAAACGGAATGTTAAAGAAACAAAATCTAAACGTTCTGTGTCAATTGTGTAAGACCCTCTTTTACGGGCAAGGACGCCCATTCGTATGACACAAGTGCCACAGTATATCAGTGAACACTACTAATGAAAGCCATTCAAGGTGCGAGCTCGAAGCGAACATGTCAGCAGGTATCGTCTATTTATAGACACATTCTATCTAGTCATACTGTGTAACAGTAGCGGCTCGTGGTCTGTAGAAGTACCGGTTGCAATGTTGTAATATCAAAGGTATGTAGTTACGCGCAAGTGTTCCCCTCTCCCCAGCATTCTTGAGTCTTATCCAAAAAATATTCAGGAAATATGAAGAGGAAGGCCCTTATCAGCTCCATTTGTATATTTATTGATTAAAGTGTATTCTCTAATATTGATTTAATATATAAGTTATTTCCTTTTTTCCAAACAACCACTATCAATGTACGTTTATACACTATTTATATATATATAAAAAAAAAACTTCTACGTTCATGTTATTGAACAAGAGATAAATCGAATATATAGCATATGCTGTAAGCCATGAATGATATCGTTAACCCAGAAAGAAGAAAAAAAATCAAGAAAATTGCATATATTCATGCACACAGTTAAACAAAATTATTTAATTAAGTAAACTATGCATTATTTTAGAATGAAAGGTCTTTCTTCGTTCTTTTCGAGCTTCAAATTCTTCTATGACTTCATTAAAATCTGAAATGTTGCTCGCCAAGTTTTTCTGAATAGAAAGCATCACTACTGGAAATATTCTCCGCTTTATTTTCTTTAAGGTACAGAAACACCTCTCTCCTCCGACAATATGCATTTTGTTAGCATTTCTTTGTATGAATATAAGGAACAAAGAGTTCATTTTCAGTAACTACCGTCAAATGGGGTGAATAGAAACATGGGGGTGAATAGAAACAAAACTCCCAGATTAGTTTTGGATTTATCTGGACGATAAATTAATCAAGAAAACTGAAATTTCTTAACATAGTCTTATACGGCTAAAGTGTCCAGGGCAGAGACAAAATGTTTTACTGAGTTGGGAACACTGAGGTAGACGGCAGTAGCATTAATGTGTTACTGAAATCTTACACGGTATTTTAGCGCTCCTTAAATTTTCTTGGTAAGTATGACATTTTCATATTTGTTGCATTTGAACATATGCCTATTTTGTAGTTTGTTGTTTCATTTACTGACGTTCATAGTAAAAGTTTTCCTTTTGTAAATTATTTTTAATCAAAATTTAACTTTACTGGGTTATTGTTATGATTTTTAATTAGTGGGGTGAATAGAAACACTTCTTGGGAAATTCTTGAAATTCCTCAAGGAGTGGAAAATTCTTGAGGAGCAGAAAAAAGGACCTGATAGGAATGTATCAACCATCTCTAAGAACAAATTTCCAAGTCTTCTGAAAAGAAAAGTGTGAAACTAAAGGAGGAAAATATCAGGGCTGGATTTGAAAAGTGTGGAATTTTTCCCCTTTGTCGAGACCAAATACTGAGGATGTTGCCAAGAAAAGACAATGAACGAGGAGAAACAGAACAGCAAAAGTCATCTCACACTGTAAACCGTTCTCTTATGGATCTTATCATGAGGGAAGATGAAAAGGAGCATGAGAGAAGATGAAAAAATTAAATAAGGGAAGAAGAGAGTACGAATAGATGTTTCTGGTAAGAGTTTTGGTTTGTTTTCTGAAAATGATACATTTTCATCAAATCACAACGAAACTCAACATACCTTTGTATTGTCGGAAGAGGAGAAAGACAACACTCCAGAAGACAACATTCCAGACGATCACGAACTAGATGATGGTTTTCTAAAGCTGGTGATTTTGCTGTGGTAAAATGAGAAGCTAAAACTCGATGAGACTATTCAGCACCCAAGTGCGAAAATGGGAACATGATGCATATGTGGGAGTGTTTTATAAGAGAGCACATAAACAATGAAATTTTCAGAACGAAACTGTTGGGTTTTATTAGGAGTTCGTCAGCACGCTTTAAGTATATGATAACTTTCGGCCCCCTTCGTGGCTAAGCGGTTAGCGTACGCACCTTTGGTGTGGGAGACCCGGGTTCGATTCCCGGCGGGAGCTCATGTAGTTCTGATTCTACGTTAAAACAGTAGGTCCACGTCTCATATAGCCTCGCTGCTGAACGGGACGTAAACCTCAAAATCAACTCAACTCATGATAAGTTTCCCTGATGATTTCAGTGGTTTAAATCTTATTCAAATATCATCAAAACTATATGGTCGTTTATACCTATATTGTGCATTGTATTGTTTTATAAGTTTGTAACTTATGTAATACTGGTCTTATTGAACTAATATCTTGCAGGTATCAAATAAATAGTTCGTTTCAACAAATACGCTGTTTCTTTTTTACCTTTCCAATAGTATAAAAGAAACAACAATGAAAATAAAGTAATTGTTTCTATTCACCCCATGGGTAGGGGTGAATAGAAACATTAAGAAAAATTAAGGTGAAGAAAAGTGGAGTTGATAAATTAATATGACGTTTACTGAAATTCATTAGCATATTAAGACCTTTCTTTTGGAATAATCTGATACGCGAAATCTTTAACATTACCAGACTTATATTCTCATATAGCCAAAAATGTGTTTCTATTCACCCCATTTGACGGTACGTATTTTTGTCTGCTGTTCTATTATAAAGAAGCATGAAATATAAGATTTTTTCCTTCAAAAATGAAAAAAAAAATAATAATAGTTTAAGATTCCAGCAATTTAGGCTAAAGAAGACAGATGAGTATTGAAAGTGAATAATTTGAGATTAATTTTTTATGCTCTCCGCCGGAAATTGAACATGGGATTATGTGCACGAGCGACACACAGCTAGGAATTAGACCAGTGGTAAGACATTCTCTTCTTCGAGTCTCGATCGCCCCCTTCCCCCCCCCAGAATAGGATATTTTTTATTTTAAAAATAAAATCTATCCCAAGAATTTTTACCTTTGTATTATAAATGTAAAATAAAATCTATTGACTTCGAACGACTGTCCTCCCCCAAATATTCAGCTTGGATCCGCCCCTGCTACCACCAGACGCGTATTTGCTCTTTGCGAGTTTCTGTTTGGTGACTAACTTCTTTCTTCCAAGCGTCTATATCTCACTCAACCTATCAATTGAGTCAAGCGCTGCCAAACGGAGGAATTCGTAACTACTACAGAAGCTGACTATATAGCCTACCAGTTGCAACGAAATAGCAACTGGAAACGTGTGATACGGGAGGATACCAGCGATGCAAGAATAAATCCACATCCTCATGTTAAGAGATAGGAGCTCGCTGCCATATGCTCAATGTTACTGCTTCCAGTGGCAACGCTTGCTGCCACTGGATTTGTATATCACTCTCTTTCTTTCAGTTTTTTAAAATTAATTTTTTTTTTAGAAATGCATCAATACTGTTCTGCGCTCAAGAGCAAAGGTTTATTTTTTACTGATACACTACTTTAATACTTAAAAATATCTTTAGTATTAAAGAAATATCCGGTTGCACAACCATGCAACATATAGTACCAGCCGCCACTGCTGTGTAATATTAAAGGGAAAAAGAACACATACACACATTTATATTTTGTCGTTCTGTAGCAATAGGAAACAAACAATAAATTGTTGTGATCATCTGAAGACGTCTCCTACCATTTTTTTTTTTTTCATTCTGTCTTAGCACTGTACCACGCACGTGGTCCCTTGTGCGATTGCGCAGTTTCATGACTCGTTATAGCGCCCATATGGTTAATGTATTGATCCAGAAGAAGTTCCCGTTTCATCTACGTATACAGTTTCGAACGAGTACCTGAAATCACAGTGAAAATTGTTGAAGATTTAACAAAATAATCGCATCAATGTCTTTCGCGCATGTTGAATGCAGTTCATTAGTTGGTGAGTTCGACGAGCTGTTCATTTCGATAAAAATGATATGTGTGTGTAACTTCTAAATCAATAATTTGAACTTGGTCGATGCGTGACGTAGAAGCATGGTTTTACGATCTGAGGAAAGTAGAGGGGGAGGGGACGGAATACACATAATGAGAGTAAGTGTTGCCAGTGTCCGTGTACAGTCAAGTATTTACAAATAGTATGTATGCTATTTGTATCGATGTTCTCGATTCCCTGTCAACATTGTCTTTTATCAATGTTAAGCTTACCTGCCAGCTCCTTCTCTTACTAGGGACGGCAGAAAACAAACCGTGACGTCACAGGACAATAAGATAGGAATGACTGTTCTAGAATTTCTATTGCTTTTCTATCGTTAGCATTATGCAATACCTACCATATGTAGCTATCGTGTTTAGATATGTTACCACCTCATGTCGCAATATTCTTTATGGGATTAGCATTATGTAGCTAGACATCTGCACGGTACTAATATTTGTTCATATCTTTACAGCAAATTTCTATGGACACCCTACAGAAATTTTCCTCACACAGAACAAATCTCATTGTACGACATGGAGCAGCATCTGCCAACCAACCCCTTGCAGCAAAAGTAGGACTTGGTAAGTTAATTTTACATTGTTTATTCTGTGTTTAAGTGGTTACACAGTGAAACATATGTATGTGTATCCCTATCGGTTTCATAGCAAGTTAGGCTACTTAAACAGTTGGACAACTTACAGAAAATAAATGTAATTTGTGGCAAAAATTAACGCATTTTTAATTTTGTAGTTAATGTACAAACCACTACAAGAAAAAAAAACATTGCATGCAATAAATGAGGAGCTCAGGCGAATATAATGGCAAGGGCCATTTCTTGTGAAATTGAGTTATTAAATGAAATGGAAGGTTATGATCGAACCACAGAAGAGTATGTAGGTAGTTTTATTTCGGATGTGTACCTGTAGAAGGTAGGGGAAGATGGTTAAGTATTTGTCATTGCATTGAATTCCATGGCAACGGTCAATCTTCTTTTCCACTTTACTCGAAATTTAGAGAATGTGACATGCCATTATGTTCGCCCGTTCTTCTCAAATATTTAAGGTTCTTGTATTCACACATTATAATTTAATATGCTAATTACCTATAAAACATTACGACACATTGTTTATTGAATGTTTCATTTCTACCGTCTATGACTATAGGTGCTGATAAGATCGTCAGTTTAGGGAAATTCTGAGAACACCCATGCTGCCTCACCTGTCTAAAACACCAAAAGTGGCTTTTATTTGTGGGTTTACATCAGTTACAATAATAATCTTGCCAATGGATATTGACCAGCAAGGACTTGTTTTATTTTCTATAACTGTAATATGAAATGGTTCTACATTATTATAAGTTACTTGCAAGGTTTCAAGAAGGTAAAGGTTTTCAATACGTGTCAAAAATTAAAGGCATTCCATCCATAGCTCAATAAATTCCTCCGTATTATACTACAATGTTTTTTCCAATGTAGAAAGATTATAAGTGGAAAGGCATCTCTTCATACACCTGCCAACAACAGACATAAAAAGCAATAAGTTGTTTAACCATATCCTGGTTTTTTGGAGATGATGTTCTTAATAGCTAAGTTTTACCTTCTTTTTCCTTGGGTCATAACCCTTACAAAACCAACAACAGTAATTTTTCAGTTTTCTAAGAAATGAAGATAATCATGTATTCTGTTGAATGTTCAGTGTCCAACACACAGAAGTAAATGTAACCTATCAGGGTAGCACTAACGATACTTAAATACAGCCAGGTTCCAAAACAGACCTGTGACCAACGTACACTTATAACTAATTTATGACTTAACAGGAAATTGCTGGTTTTATTAAAAGTGAGGCCAGATTAGGCAGGTATCCAATATAAAGAAGTAGTCAAGTTAACAGGCTTTACAGTATGGCAACTGTGAGTGTCTTTTGTATGCGTTGTAAAAATATGCTGGTTGTTTCAATTGGTGAAGGTAGCGCAAAGTTCTCTGTATTGTTTTAATATTGTAAGAGAATGAAGTACTTAAATAGCGAACTCCAATCGAGGCCCTGAGAGATGATATGTTGATCACTTATCTTGCGAATAAAAACCGTCTGTTGTCTCTTTCAACTTTTCTCTAAACTGCCATAAACGAAGTTACATGTAACTATAAAGCACTTTATTTGGCTAATGAACTTCATATTTCTGCATCAGAGTACCACGTGCAAACACATGATCTCGACATGCATAAGATTGCAGCCAGGTTGGTACCGCATGTCGTTACGTAAGTGGAAAAATGGCACCGATGGGAATGTGCACATTTACACTTTGAGCGTTGCGCGCAGGAAGGTGTTGATTTTCTGCAACGAATTATTGCAATTGATGAAACATGAGGGAGATCCTATGAATCAGAATTCAAACGTCAGTCCAGTGAATAGTACTACCGGCGTCCACACGACCAAAAAAACCAAATGAGCCACCAAACTTTAAGTTCATCATGTCACGAAGGCATTATCGTTTCCCATCAAGTGCCACCAGGAGCCACATTCTCTACCAGTCTTCTTAAAATTATGCGTACACTAACATAACACAAAAAGTTATTATAACTACTATCGCGATTATCGCATTGTGCCAACGCAAACTGTTATGGAGTGTGACCCCAGAAGTTTCTGTAAATGCTGCGTACTATGCCTATGCGGTCAGACTGGCGACGCAAACGTCCACATCTGCAGTCTGGACTAATTCTGCTTCACGACAACTCCAGATATCATACTACTCATGCGGTAGAGACTCTCTCACGACGATGGGGGTGGTAGGTTCTGAGACCGCACCATATGAGCCCCTGCGATTTTGATTTGATCCCAAAATAAAAGAACCACTTCGGGGACAACGTTGCTGTGATATTCCCAGTATTCTTCGTGCCGTAGGTCGCTTTCTCGAAACCCTCTCACAAACGTTGGCTTTTAACGGCATGCAAAGTCTGGTAGATAATGGAATCTAGAAGCGTGTTCACCAGGCAGACGGAGATAAGGGAATGCAACCATGTTCACATGAGTAACATATTTTATTTTCAAACTCAGATACGTTGCCACTTCAACCTAAATGACTCTCGTACTCAGTGTGCGAATTGAAAAATTTTCCCAGGGGGGGATGAATTTCACCCATATGCGCACCCAGTCCTCCCCCCCATATATACACTAACAAGTACAAAACGGTTGAGATGTGAGATCTTTCTAGATCTTTCATAAATTTTCACTCAAGTAATATTTAGGTTAGCTACGCAAAGTAGACCTACTTATCTTTATGTCCACTTAAAAATACTCCAGAGGGGGAAAAAGTTATCCCTGCCAGGGATAAAATTTTCCTTCTCCAGGGTGGGAAAAATTTTTGTCAGGGGGGAAATCCCTGGCCTCCCCCCTGCCAATTCGCACCCTGCTCGTACTATTGAACAACGTGATCATCTGCTTATATGGGTGGATCTTGCCTTCCTTCTCCCCAAAGCATAGTTTGAAATGACGCTGCTGGCTTGTAGCCAAAAAGTTTACATTTTATACCGATGTGACTTTCCTTACCAGCCGCTACTTTACTTAATTAGATAGATAGATTAGAGTCCAGCGTCCTTTGCAACATCGAGTCTATGTGAAATGTGGATCTATAGTTTAACGTGGGATCCCAAGCACATAAGCTTTAGTAGGAATCGAACCCGGTTCTTTCGCAACGAAGATGTGTATAGCTCTTCGTCGAAGACGTTGAGCTCTTCATTTAATTAGACAAGAAAAGCAAGTAAAACTAAAATATATACTTTTGTGTTATATTGTTGCCACTTATAGAGAAGCAATTATTTTATACGTGTACATACAATTACTTACACGTGTCTGTTCTTGATTGCATTGTATGTATTTCCCTCGATTTCACAATTGAGTACTTACCGCACTGCATGCCGTTCCGCTTTAACAATTGCTACAAATAATTTCTGTGAGCCTCACGAGATAGCACCACAAGCAGGCAGTAGTTGTAAAATGTAAATTAGATTTAGTTCCAATTCAGCTGTACAGATGACGTGGTTTACTAAGTGTGGAGTTGTTAAGTAATTTTTCTTCCTTTGCGGAACACGTAACACACGGGCATGTAACGGTATGCGTCAAAGTAACGCAAAGTTTGCTTTTTAGTTTGCAATAATCAATATTGCAATTATAGATGATGGCTTTCTGATCTTTTGCATTGTGTTGTTGTAATTTGCGAAGACCTGTTCGGAATGGTCCCCATAGTCGTAAATAACACCAACAGCATCGTAATTTTTTTTAACTTTTGGGGAGTTGCGAATCAATTTTAAGAATTCATATACTGTAATTAATAGCAAAATTTTTATTGTACTTCCAAACTATGCTGTGTCCATCGTAGTGTTGTAAAAAAACGGTTTTTTTTCTGTGAAGTTTTTTTCAATAAAAAACATCGTTCTTTTTCATGTTTTTTTTTCAAAAAAATTTTTTTTTTTTTGGCAACTATTATTTATTGATTTATGTTGCAGATTATTGAAATAATCAACAGAACTTGAGTCGAAGCCCTCGTAACTTACAAATCGTTTGTTTCTTTGAACCTATACGAGCAAAATTGTGTGATTATTCCTTTCAGTCCCAGGTCATTTTTGGCGTTTTCCTACATTTCCAGTTAGTGATTTATTGCTCAAAAACTATTCATTCGATTGATATGGTTAAGGCCTTGCTTTTAAGAAAATGGATGTGGCTATCTTTTGATGTAAGTTGCATTGCAGTGTTACCAATGGGTGGGAAATTATTGAGAGAAATGTAGGGGTGAAAATTTACAAAAAATTCGCTAACCGAATTTCAAAAAATTTTTGTATCTAGCACCACTGCTGCTATATGGGTTCAAGTCACCTAAACAAATCTTTGGTGTGTTGACAAGGTACAGTGAAATCCTGAAGTTGCTGGCTTCCATTCAAAGAGGGGAAAAAATTCTGTCATACACATGAAATTTTGACACTTTTTACGCCTCAGAAGAAAAATCAAATATGCCGGGATACAGCTTCTCTAATTATCCTATTGAAACTTTTTATGGTGCGTTCTGTAGAGCAAAGAGGAAGCTTTCAGGTAGTGGTACGTTTGTTTCAATGTAGCCAATAAGAGGGTAATAATAGAGGGGAAAAGGGAAATTTTCCGAATTTTTCACCTAATAGCGGGAATTAATTGTTTTGGCTGGAAACGCTGCCATCAGACAGACGAAAGCTATCTGAAAATAAACCGTAGTACTCGAAGAATATATCCTACAAGTATCATGGCGATATATAACAAAGTAAACGTGAAATTAAAAAAAAAAAAAAACTCTCATTCTACCTCAGAAATTCACCATTTTCTTACAATTTCCAGAACATGGTTTATTATAAACCACAACTGTACTTCCCCTAATTATTCTAGTGAAACTTTTTATGGTGCGCTGTGTAGGCTAAGGATAAGGCTGTTAGACACTGGTACATTTGTTTGAATGTAGCCAACAAGAAGGAAATAATAGAAATAAAAAAGGGAATTTTTCCCAAAATTTGCCCCTAAAATCTGGAATTATTATTATTATTATTATTATTATTATTATTATTATTATTATTATTATTATTATTATTATTATTATTATTATTATTATTATTATTATTATTATTATTTGTAGCTAGCAAGACTACTATCAGACACACACAAACTATCTTAAAATAAGCTTTGGTATTCCTCTAATATATCCTACAAGTTTTGTGACATATCTAATAAAGTAAGCATGTCAATAACAAATATCTCATTCTACCTTAAAAAAAATCACAGTTATCTTTTCAATTAGAAAACAAGGTCCACTGTAAATCTCCACTGTACTTCCCCTAATTATCCTATTGAAACTTTCTATAGTGCGTTGTGTAGAGCAAACACGAGACCTCCAGATACTGGTACGTTTATTCCGATATAGCCAACAAGAGGGAAATAATAGAGACAAAACATATAATTTTTCCAAAATTTCCCCCTAAAATCTGGAATTAAAATATTCTGTAGCTGGCAACACTGCAACCAGACAGACGCAAACTATCTTAAATTAAACATTGGTACACCACTAATATATCCTACAAGTATTATGGCGATATTTAAGGAACAAAGCTTCTAATTATCAAAAATATATTACGGTAAAGAGAAAGGCAAGAAAAAACTAGAAAAATCAAGGGCTAGAACCTAAATACGAATTTTACGTGCGTTCCCTAATTACCCCATGTAACGATCTGTACTTTCGTTTGTTAAGTAAAAACAAATGTTCGATTGGCGTAAGTTGACTTGCACTCGGACGTATAGCTACGGATTTATAAACAAAAATTTCTAATTTTTTTCCCAAATATAGGAGAATTTTAAATTCCCTAATTGGCAACACTACGCGCAGGCCCGTCCAATTGATGTCAACAGTTAGGTATCCATTAGAGGTATCTACCTGGCAAGTCTTAAGGATTCTTTCTACAACGAAGGAAGCTACAGGGAAAAAAAGTAAAGGAAATTCGAAATTAGAAAATTCTCGAATTTTTTACTGGGGTGAAATTCGACACCAGAAGAAAAAGAAATTAATATGATAAACTATAGTCCAACCACATTTTGCAAGAATAATATCCCGATATCTTAATTAGTGTCCACACTGGAGCGGATTAAACAAGTGACACACCTGTGTGTGCCACTTTGGCCACCTTGACCACCGAGTATACACTTGATTACATTTTTTTGACTACTAACTCGTGTTGTTGCTGTAGTTATAATCTCGACTAATAATAATATCGTTGTAAACAATAACTTTATAAGGAAATTTTTTTCTCCTTTTTACATCTTAGTTCCAACACTGTTGGTGAGAAATGTAGGGTGTTTCAAAATAAATTTTGGGGTTTTAAGTCTTCGTAGTACTTATTACATTTTACGAACAATTATAAGCAAGGCATGAAGTAAAAGAGCACCTCAAACAGTCTTTGCTACAAGTATTCAATGTGAGATTCATTCATCACACGGCACACATCTAGTCGATAGGCGAGAAAGGCCCATAAACTTTCCGCCATATGGCACAAAACACATTCAATTTAGGGGAGTTTCGTTTCAATTGTATCATCTCCTGAGGATTTGCTGACGGCCAGATGCAAACATTATGAGTGTTCACAATAGCTCTTAGGTGAAAAGTCGATTTATCACTGTAGACGACACGATCCAGAAAATCTTCATTGCTATGCAGCAATATTTCACTTGCGAAATTGGCACGTAAACCGTAGTTTAGATTTTAGACCTGTAGCAACTGTAAACAATAAAGACGTAGTTGCAAGCGTCTCCTTAATATTCTTCACACAGACGGTTGCACTGTACAGGTTCAGTCTTTATTAAAACACAAAAAGCTTTCTGCTCTCTAGTCTCCATCTTTGCTACTTGCTCTTTCTAACGGCAGCCAGAAGAAACAACGTATGCACATGCGTGCGTACAAAACTGTTTGAGTTGCTCTTTCATTTGATATAATATTTAGAATTGTAAGTTAATTGTAATAGATACTACAAAGTGTCAAAAACCTAATATTAATTTTGAAACACCCTGCATTACTTCAAATTGAGTCATCCTATATTCAGATCCAGTCAATTTGTCGCCTCGTGCAATGGCATAATTTGCCGCCTCCCGCTTTCTCCAGAAAGAATAAATCTTAGAAGTCATTATTTTAAGTATGCTACTCCAGCATGAACAACAAAGGTGAGGGTAAGTGCAGTCGCACTCAGAAAGGCTTAAATACTTACTAAAAATGCAATTTCGTTGTATCTATTTTTTCTTTAAATGTTAATCTATTATGATAGTGAAAGATAAAGCAAACACACCTGCATAGGAAAGATGGTAATCCTTTTTATAGAATTCACTATCGAGCTTCAATCTCAATGTATCAGTTTGCAATTCCAGTGCAACTAGCTCTTTTATCTTGAAAGAAAACGTTAAAAAAAAAAATAAAGTGCCAAATGTACTGGAGAGAAGTCGCTAAAATTAATTCTCTTTAACGAGGACGATTTACGAAACATCATCTACTAATTGAAGTCATGATTATTTTCCAATACGGTAAATTTCAATAAACTTTCTTGTTATCGTTAATTACTCCATATCGGACTCCCGAAGAAAACTCATCTAAACAACTTATTGACCGTGCCAATAGCGACTACTCTCAATCATGACTTCGTTTTCTTTCATTTAGAAATAGAAAAGAAAGAGAAGAAAGTAGAAGGGTAAAAGAAGGAGGTAGGAAAAGAAGAAAGAAAAGAAATAGGGTATTTTAATAAAAAACCAGATTACTGGATAATTCCGGAAATATAGTAAAAGGTCGGGAAAGTCGTTGAAAGATGAATCATTCTAAATGTTATTAACGACTAATCAATTTTGGAATGCTTCGGAATAGACACATGTTCCCTCATACCACCCAGACCTAGCTCCAGGCACCACGATCATGGGGTTGCCCAGACCTAGACCTGGGAAATGAGAAAAGTGAAATTTAATTCTTTGTACTGTTATTCCAACCGGTAATTGATAACCATCCAGCATCTGAACTCTGTTCTCTAGGATCGACCACACATATGAATTAGCCAAGAGGAAAAAAAAAATCAGACTTATAAACTCAATATGAATTCATGTATCGCATCAATAAGAATTTCAACTTCCTGGAAGAAAGATGTCGTATTTAGGCTCATCCTGCTATTTTTGTTTCACTCCTAGAGCCGATTTAAACCATTAGTAGCGGTCCTTCATGACCTAGGTTATTTACCTTAACACATATATTAAAACATGTCATATATATTACAGATGTTTTTATGTCAAAGGATATCACTAAAATTACTTATATTAAATCTATCATGCATTCACACGCTCACTCACTCAGGACAGTGTATATATAGTTAAAGGAAACCAACTAACTACAAAGATACAAATAATTTATTACATCTATAGTGAAAAGAAAAGACAAACAAATAATTATGAAGAAAATATTAAAAGCACAAGTTCTTGGTTATATATCAATAGAATACAAAGAGTTATATGTTAGTAAATTTTTATATATTCAATCATATTGACAAATGAAAAAAAAAAATAATTACATGTATCATATCTTAGGCATGCTAAAGCCAAATTATGATTTGCGACATACGCAAATAAGACACTTATTTCACTTTAAAAAAAATGGACAAAGAGGAAAGAAAAAAAAAACTTTTGGTGGATTAGAACTTATATGAGTCTCTACCTCACATTGGGTAATAAGATGTTAATGATTTTGAGCGTTCAAATCACAAATCACGCACTACTCGTAGTGTCCAGAACATTTCGCTCCATTTAACTTCGTTCGTGTTTATATATATCTCTATATGTATATATATATCTATTGGTTTACAAAACCATTCGTCGTCTATACTTGGTTTATAACTTTTAACAGTTTATATCTGCAATCGCACACTGCTACGTCTATACCCATCTAGGGATTTCGAAAAATCACTTTCGCCAGAGGATGTTTCTCCTCTTAGACGGTCCATTTCCAAACTTATTAATTGGATAGTTTTAGGTTATTTATTCAACACTGGGACACGTCATGAGACCTTTCCTTTAGATCACTTTGGTCTATATGTATACTTGGTTCGGATTTTTTTTTTTTTTTTTTAAAAAAAACGATCTTCCACAGGTGTACGGAGTATGATGGTTCAAATGGAGGATGGAAAAAAAACTGGTCAAGTCACAGGATACATATGAAGGTGAGAAGGATTCACGGTGCACTTTCCACAATGGCTTTAGGTTGGTAGTTCAGGGTTAATATTCGTTGTGATATGAGTTACGTTTTGACCTGCCGTTACTTTTCAATACATGCCATTACATAATTACAGAAGTTGTCATTTACATTTATTCAAAATAAAAGGAAAATTACTGAAGTGCACGGCGGTATTCTTAACAAAATCTACATTCTTACATTCGTCGGAGAACTCACTGGTAACTATAGCAACCAATACACGTTTAGGGGGACAGACACGAGCGCTCTTACATATATTCATAATACATTTAATATCATACTTTTACTTTAAAATCATATTCACATACTACTTACATATACATTTCGACGTATTCATTTCTCTATAAATATATATATATATTTATTATAAATGCACACACATTTAAATTAATCACCCCAACAATAATTTTTTAAAAGGTTGCAAACATTGTCCAAGAAAACAAATGACTTCCGACATTACATATGAAAAAGGAAATTGATTTTTACTTGATACCGCGCGTCTATAACCTTTTCACTTTTATATAATCAACTCGTGTTTAAATCATGAAGAAAAAAAAACTTTGGAAGGCAGGCACGTAACACAGAGCATTTCTAAAGATATAACTAGATAAACCAAAGTACAATTTCTGGGCCCAGATCAACTACGAGGTAAACAAAAACCAAAACGGAAGGAAAGTGACCAATAGGTTAAAAAAAACCTTAAAGGGACGACGGTGAAAGAACGTAATTGAAGTGTCGTCAGATATGAAGTCTTTGTTCATTTCGGCGATAGGTCAAAATG
>NW_027657681.1:0-21737 GCF_964235325.1 Thermobia domestica | reverse complement strand
GTGGTGGCCAAGTTTATATCATCTTTTTAATAATTTTTCGTGATAAAGATATATTAAATATCACGATATTTTAATGATTTTTTGTCAATATGTCGGGGTCCTGAAGGTTGATATTTGTGCATTGTTTGGTGTCGGTGGCCATTATAGTTTCCGTGGTGGCCAAGTTTTTATCATATTTTTAATAGTTTTTCGTGATAAAGATATATTAAATATCATGATATTTTAATGATTTTTTGTAAATATGTCGGGGTCCTGAAGGTTGATATTTGTGCATTGTTTGGTGTCGGTGACATTGTATTTTCCGTGGTGGCCAATTTTTTTACATATTTTTAATAGTTTTTCGTGATAAAGATATATTAAATATCACGATATTTTAATGATTTTTTGTAAATAAGTCGGAGTATTGAAGGTTGATATTTGTGCTTTTTTTGGTGTCGGTGGCCATTACAGTTTACGTGGTGGCCAAGTTTATATCATATTTTTAATAGTTTTTCGTGATAAAGATATATTAAATATCACGATATTTTAATGATTTTTTTGTAAATATGTCGGGGTCCCTAAGTTTGATATTTGTGCATTGTTTGGTGTCGGTGGCCATTATAGTTTCCGTGGTGGCCAAGTTTTTATCATATTTTTAATGGTTTTTCGTGATAAAGATATATTAAATATCACGATATTTTGATGATTTTTTGCAAATATGTCGGGGTTCTGAAGGCTGATATTTGTGCATTGTTTGGTGTCGGTGGCCATTATAGTTTCCGTGGTGGCCAAGTTTTTATCATATTTTGAATATTTTTTCGTGATAAAGATATATTAAATATCACGATATTTTAATGATTTTTTGTAAATATGTCGGGGTTCTGAGGTTTATAATTGTGCGTTGTTTGGTGTCGGTGGCTATTATAGTTTTCGTGGTGGCCAAGTTTTTATCATATTTTTAATAGTTTTTCGTGATAAAGATATATTAAATATCACGATATTTTAATGATTTTTTGTAAATATGTAGGGGTTCTGAAGGTTGATATTTGTGCATTCTATGGTGTCGGTGGCCATTATAGTTTCCGTGGTGGCCAAGTTTATATCATATTTTTAATAGTTTTTCGTGATAAAGATATATTAAATATCACGATATTTTAAGGATTTTTTGTAAATATGTCGGGGTCCTGAAGGTTGATATTTGTGCATTGTTTGGTGTAGGTGGCCATTATAGTTTCCGTGGTGGCCAAGTTTTCATCATATTTTTAATAGTTTTTCGTGATAAAGATATATTAAATTTCACGATATTTTAATGGTTTTTTGTAAATATGTCGGGGTCCCTAAGGTTGATATTTGTGCATTGTTTGGTGTCGGTGGCCATTACAGTTTCCGTGGTGGCCAAGTTTTTATCTTATTTTTAATAGTTTTTCGTGATAAAGATATATTAAATATCACGATATTTTAATGATTTTTTGTCAATATGTCAGGGTCCTGAAGGTTGATATTTGTGCATTGTTTGGTGTCGGTGGCCATTATAGTTTCCGTGGTGGCCAAGTTTTTATCATATTTTTAATAGTTTTTCGTGATAAAGATATATTAAATATCATGATATTTTAATGATTTTTTGTAAATATGTCGGGGTCCTGAAGGTTGATATTTGTGCATTGTTTGGTGTCGGTGACATTGTATTTTCAGTGGTGGCCAAGTTTTTTACATATTTTTAATAGTTTTTCGTGATAAAGATATATTAAATATCACGGTATTTTAATGATTTTTTGTAAATAAGTCGGAGTATTGAAGGTTGATATTTGTGCTTTTTTTGGTGTCGGTGGCCATTACAGTTTACGTGGTGGCCAAGTTTATATCATATTTTTAATAGTTTTTCGTGATAAAGATATATTAAATATCACGATATTTTAATAACTTTTTCTAAATATGTCGGGGTCCTGAATATTGATATTTATGCATTGTTTGGTGTCGGTGGCCATTATAGTTTCCGTAGTGGCAAAGTTTTTATCATATTTTTAATAGTTTTTCGTGATAAAGATATATTAAATATCACGATATTTTAATGATTTTTTGTAAATATGTCGGGGTACTGGAGTTTGATATTTGTGTGGAGTTTGGATTCGGTGGCCATTACAGTTTCCGTCGTGGCCAAGTTTTTATCATATTTTTAATAGTTCTTCGTGATAAAGATATATTAAATATCACGATATTTTAATCATTTTTTGTAAATATTTGGAAGTTCTGAAGGTTGATATTTTTGCATTGTTTGTTGTCGGTGGCCATTATAGTTTCCGTGGTGGCCAAGTTTATATCATCTTTTTAATAGTTTTTCGTGATAAAGATATATTAAATATCACGATATTTTAATGATTTTTTGTAAATGTGTCGGGGTCCCTAAGGTTGATATTTGTGCATTGTTTGGTGTCGGTGGCCATTATAGTTTCCGCGGTGGCCAAGTTTTTATCATATTTTTAATGGTTTTTCGTGATAAAGATATAACAAATATAACGATACTTTAATGATTTTTTGTAAATATGTCGGGGTCCTGAAGGTTGATATTTGTGCATTGTTTGGTGTCGGTGGCCATTATAGTTTCCGTGGTGGCCAAGTTTATATCATCTTTTTAATAGTTTTTCGTGATAAAGATATATTAAATATCACGATATTTTAATGATTTTTTGTAAATGTGTCGGGGTCCTGAAGGTTGATATTTGTGCATTGTTTGGTGTCGGTGGCCGTTATAGTTTCCGTGGTGGCCAAGTTTTTATCATATTTTTAATAGTTTTTCGTGATAAAGATATATTAAATATCACGATATTTTAATGATTTCTTGTAAATATGTCGGGGTCCTGAAGGTTTATATTTGTGCATTGTTTGGTCTCAGTGGGCATTATAGTTTCCGTGGTGGCGAAGTTTTTATCATATTTTTAATGGCTTTTCTTGATAAAGATATATTAAGTATCACGATATTTTATTGATTTTTTGTAAATGTGTCGGGGTCCTGAAGGTTTATATTTGTGCATTGTTTGGTGTCGGTAGCCGTTATAGTTACCGTGGTGGCCAAGTTTTTATCATATTTTTAATAGTTTTTCGTGATAAATATATATTAAATATCACGATATTTTAAAGATTTTTTGCAAATATTTCGGGGTCCTGGAGCTTGATATTTGTGTGGAGTTTGGTGTCGGTGGCCATTATAGTTTTCGTGGTGGCCAAGTTTTTATCATATTTTTAATAGTTTTTCGTGATAAAGATATATTAAATATCACGATATTTTAATGATTTTTAGTAAATATGTCGGGGTCCTGGAGGTTGTTATTTGTGTGGAGTTTGTTGTCGGTGGCCATTATAGGTTCCGTGGTGGCCAAGTTTTTATCATATTTTTAATAGTTTTTCGTGATAAAGATATATTAAATATCACAATATTTTAATGATTTTCTGTATATATGTCGGGGTCCTGGAGTTTGATATTTGTGTGGAGTTTGGTGTCGGTGGCCATTATAGGTTCCGTGGTGGCCAAGTGTTTATCATACGTTTAATAGTTTTTCGTGAGAAATATATATTATATATCACGATATTTTATTGATTTTTTGCAAATATTTCGGGGTCCTGGAGCTTGACATTTGTGTGGAGTTTGGTGTCGGTGGCCGGTATAGTTTCCGTGATGGCCAAGTTTTTATCAAATTTTTAATAGTTTTTCGTGATAAAGATATATTAAATATCACGATATTTTAATGATTCTTTGTAAATATGTCGGGGTCCTAAAGGTTAATATTTGTGTGGAGTTTGGTGTCGGTGGCCATTATAGTTTCCGTGGTGGCCAAGTTTTTATCATATTTTTAATAGTTCTTCGTGATAAAGATATATTAAATATCACGATATTTTAATGATTCTTTGTAAATATGTCAGGGTCCTAAAGGTTAATATTTGTGTGGAGTTTGGTGTCGGTGGCCATTATAGTTTCCGTGGTGGCCAAGTTTTTTTCATATTTTTAATAGTTTTTCGTGATAAAGATATATTAAATATCACGATATTTTAATGATTTTTTGTAAATACGTCGGGATCCTGGAGTTTGATATTTGTGTGGAGTTTGGTGTCGGTGGCCATTATAGTTTCCGTGATGGCCAAGTTTTTATCATATTTTTAAAAGTTTTTCGTGATAAAGATATATTAAATAACACGATATTTTAACGATTCTTTGCAAATATGTAGGGGTCTTGGAGGTTGATATTTGTGTGGAGCTTGGTGTTGTTGGCCGTTATAGTTTCCGTGGTGGCCATGTTTTTATCATATTTTTAATAGTTTTTCGTGATAAAGATATGTTAAATATCACGATATTATAATGATTTTTTGTAAATTTGGCGGGGTCGTGGAGCTTGATATTTGTGTGGAGTTTGGTGTAGGTGGCCATTATAATTTCTGTGGTGGCCAAGTTTTTATCATATTTTTAATAGTTTTTCGTGATAAAGATATATTAAATATCACGATATTTTAATGATTTTTTGTAAATATGTCGAAGTCCTAACGGTTAATATTTGTGTGGAGTTTGGTGTCGGTGGCCATTATAGTTTCCGTGGTGGCCAAGTTTTTATCATATTTTTAACAGTTTTTCGTGATAAAGATATATTAAATATCACGATATTTTAATGATTTTTTGTCAATATGTCGAGGTTCTGGAGTTTGATATTTCTGCGTCGTTTGGTGTCGGTGGCCATTATAGTTTCCGTGGTGGCCAAATTTTTATCATATTTTCAATAGTTTTTCGTGATAAAGATATATTAAATATCACGATATTTTATTGATTTTTTGCAAATATTTCGGGGTCCTGGAGCTTGACATTTGTGTGGAGTTTGGTGTCGGTGGCCGGTATAGTTTCCGTGATGGCCAAGTTTTTATCAAATTTTTAATAGTTTTTCGTGATAAAGATATATTAAATATCACGATATTTTAATGATTTTTTGTAAATATGTCGGGGTCCTGGAGGTTGATGTTTATGTGGAGTTTGGTGTCGGTGGCCATTATAGTTTCCGTGGTGGCCAAGTTTTTATCATATTTTTAATAGTTTTTCGTGATAAAGATATATTAAATATCGCGATATTTTAGTGATTTTTTTTATATATGTCGGAATCTTCAAGGTGGATATTTATGTGGAGTTTGGTGTGGGTGGCCACTATAGTTTCCGTGGTGGCCAAGTTGTTATCATATTTTTAATAGTTTATCGTGATAAAGATATATTAAATATCACGATATTTTAATGATTTTTTGTAAATACGTCGGGATCCCGGAGTTTGATATTTGTGTGGAGTTTGGTGTCGGTGGCCATTATAGTTTCCGTGGTGGCCAAGTTCTTATCATATTTTTAATAGTTTTTCGTGATAAAGATATATTAAATAACACGATATTTTAACGATTCTTAGCAAATACGTCGGGGTCTTGGAGGTTGATATTTGTGTGGAGCTTGGTGTTGTTGGCCGTTATAGTTTCCGTGGTGGCCATGTTTTTATCATATTTTTAATAGTTTTTCGTGATAAAGATATATTAAATATCACGATATTTTAATGATTTTTTGTAAATTTGGCGGGGTCCTGGAGCTTGATATTTGTGTGGAGTTTGGTGTAGGTGGCCATTATAGTTTCTGTGGTGGCCAAGTTTTTATCATATTTTTAATAGTTTTTCGTGATAAAGATATATTAAATATCACGATATTTTAATGATTTTTTGTAAATATGTCGAAGTCCTAAAGGTTAATATTTGTGTGGAGTTTGGTGTCGGTGGCCATTATAGTTTCCGTGGTGGCCAAGTTTTAATCATATTTTTAATAGTTTTTCGTGATAAAGATATATTAAATATCACGATATTTTAATATTTTGTCAATATGTCGGGGTTCTGGAGTTTGATATTTGTGCGTCGTTTGGTGTCGGTGGCCATTATATTTTCCGTGGTGGCCAAATTTTTATCATATTTTCAATAGTTTTTCGTGATAAAGATATATTAAATATCACGATATTTTAATGATTTTTTGTAAATATGTCGGGGTCCTGGAGGTTGAAATTTGTGTTGAGTTTGGTGTCGGTGGCCATTATAGTTTCCGTGGTGGCCAAGTTTTTATTATATTTTTAACAGTTTTTCGTGATAAAGATATATTAAATATCGCGATATTTTGATGATTTTTTGCATATAGGTCGGGGTCTTCGAGGTTGATATTTATGTGGAGTTTGGTGTCGGTGGCCATTATAGTTTCCGTGGTGGCCAAGTTTTTATCATATTTTTAATAGTTTTTCGTGATAAAGATATATTAAATATCACGATATTTTAATGATTTATTGTAAATATGTCGGGGTACTGGAGCTTGATATTTGTGTGGAGTTTGGTGTCGGTGGCCATTATAGTTTTCGTGGTGGCCAAGTTTTTATCATATTTTTAATAGTTTTTCGTGATAAAGATATATTAAATATCACGATATTTTAATGATTTTTAGTAAATATGTCGGGGTCCTGGAGGTTGTTATTTGTGTGGAGTTTGTTGTCGGTGGCCATTATAGGTTCCGTGGTGGCCAAGTTTTTATCATATTTTTAATAGTTTTTCGTGATAAAGATATATTAAATATCACAATATTTTAATGATTTTCTGTATATATGTCGGGGTCCTGGAGTTTGATATTTGTGTGGAGTTTGGTGTCGGTGGCCATTATAGGTTCCGTGGTGGCCAAGTGTTTATCATACGTTTAATAGTTTTTCGTGAGAAATATATATTATATATCACGATATTTTATTGATTTTTTGCAAATATTTCGGGGTCCTGGAGCTTGACATTTGTGTGGAGTTTGGTGTCGGTGGCCGGTATAGTTTCCGTGATGGCCAAGTTTTTATCAAATTTTTAATAGTTTTTCGTGATAAAGATATATTAAATATCACGATATTTTAATGATTCTTTGTAAATATGTCGGGGTCCTAAAGGTTAATATTTGTGTGGAGTTTGGTGTCGGTGGCCATTATAGTTTCCGTGGTGGCCAAGTTTTTATCATATTTTTAATAGTTCTTCGTGATAAAGATATATTAAATATCACGATATTTTAATGATTCTTTGTAAATATGTCAGGGTCCTAAAGGTTAATATTTGTGTGGAGTTTGGTGTCGGTGGCCATTATAGTTTCCGTGGTGGCCAAGTTTTTTTCATATTTTTAATAGTTTTTCGTGATAAAGATATATTAAATATCACGATATTTTAATGATTTTTTGTAAATACGTCGGGATCCTGGAGTTTGATATTTGTGTGGAGTTTGGTGTCGGTGGCCATTATAGTTTCCGTGATGGCCAAGTTTTTATCATATTTTTAAAAGTTTTTCGTGATAAAGATATATTAAATAACACGATATTTTAACGATTCTTTGCAAATATGTAGGGGTCTTGGAGGTTGATATTTGTGTGGAGCTTGGTGTTGTTGGCCGTTATAGTTTCCGTGGTGGCCATGTTTTTATCATATTTTTAATAGTTTTTCGTGATAAAGATATGTTAAATATCACGATATTATAATGATTTTTTGTAAATTTGGCGGGGTCGTGGAGCTTGATATTTGTGTGGAGTTTGGTGTAGGTGGCCATTATAATTTCTGTGGTGGCCAAGTTTTTATCATATTTTTAATAGTTTTTCGTGATAAAGATATATTAAATATCACGATATTTTAATGATTTTTTGTAAATATGTCGAAGTCCTAACGGTTAATATTTGTGTGGAGTTTGGTGTCGGTGGCCATTATAGTTTCCGTGGTGGCCAAGTTTTTATCATATTTTTAACAGTTTTTCGTGATAAAGATATATTAAATATCACGATATTTTAATGATTTTTTGTCAATATGTCGAGGTTCTGGAGTTTGATATTTCTGCGTCGTTTGGTGTCGGTGGCCATTATAGTTTCCGTGGTGGCCAAATTTTTATCATATTTTCAATAGTTTTTCGTGATAAAGATATATTAAATATCACGATATTTTATTGATTTTTTGCAAATATTTCGGGGTCCTGGAGCTTGACATTTGTGTGGAGTTTGGTGTCGGTGGCCGGTATAGTTTCCGTGATGGCCAAGTTTTTATCAAATTTTTAATAGTTTTTCGTGATAAAGATATATTAAATATCACGATATTTTAATGATTTTTTGTAAATATGTCGGGGTCCTGGAGGTTGATGTTTATGTGGAGTTTGGTGTCGGTGGCCATTATAGTTTCCGTGGTGGCCAAGTTTTTATCATATTTTTAATAGTTTTTCGTGATAAAGATATATTAAATATCGCGATATTTTAGTGATTTTTTTTATATATGTCGGAATCTTCAAGGTGGATATTTATGTGGAGTTTGGTGTGGGTGGCCACTATAGTTTCCGTGGTGGCCAAGTTTTTATCATATTTTTAATAGTTTATCGTGATAAAGATATATTAAATATCACGATATTTTAATGATTTTTTGTAAATACGTCGGGATCCCGGAGTTTGATATTTGTGTGGAGTTTGGTGTCGGTGGCCATTATAGTTTCCGTGGTGGCCAAGTTCTTATCATATTTTTAATAGTTTTTCGTGATAAAGATATATTAAATAACACGATATTTTAACGATTCTTAGCAAATACGTCGGGGTCTTGGAGGTTGATATTTGTGTGGAGCTTGGTGTTGTTGGCCGTTATAGTTTCCGTGGTGGCCATGTTTTTATCATATTTTTAATAGTTTTTCGTGATAAAGATATATTAAATATCACGATATTTTAATGATTTTTTGTAAATTTGGCGGGGTCCTGGAGCTTGATATTTGTGTGGAGTTTGGTGTAGGTGGCCATTATATTACTACTATATATACTAATGTTTCTATTTATTTTATGAAACTTACATAAATTATTACAAAATAAATAAGTTATTACAAAATAAATACAAATATTATTTAAAAAGTAGTAAACAAGGAACATAGACAGCATTATAAGTCATCAATTACCGTTGAGTTCATTTATCTAGTCGCTGCCTTTACCTAGATTTTTAAGTAATTCAAATTTTGGTCACACTATAATTTCTATGGATGGCAACACTGAAAATACTTTCGGTTCGTAGTTTCGGGCGTAGAAAAACATTATCTATTATTGTGATAAGTTACATTTTATTACCTCTTTCCACTTACGAAAAACGGGCAAAAGGAAAAAAATATTAGTTTCTCAAAAATATTTAGTAGTTTGCCGCCTTAACTTGATGAGGAAATTTGGCGCGTTATTGGGGAAATTCAGGGAAAATTTAATCGAAAACTTCGTCAAAAGAGCAAAAGTACACTAACAAGACCTACGGTTTAGAAATCGAGCGTTCTCTCATTTTCCTGGCAAAGTTCCGAAAAGTTTTTATTTATTTTATTTTATGCTGTGTAATGTAATGTAATGTACGAAGTGTGTTCAAAAAGTATCTAACCTTTGGTTGGCAAAAATACATTTATTGATGTGGAAATCGAAAACACCCTTCAAAGTAGGCTCCTTAGTAATGCACACATTTCTCCCAGCGCTCCCACCATTGTTGGAGATACTTCTGGAATGCAGTCTTTGGAATGGTGAGCAACCTCGCCGTCGCATTCCACGTGATGTCTTTTCTTGGCTCAAATCGGGTTCCTTGTAGTGGCATTTTCAGCTTGGAAAATAACCAAAAATTACACGGAGCGATGTCAGGTGAGTAGGGAGCATGACGACACGACACGACATCGCTACGTGTGTTTGGCGATGAAAGCGTGAACCAAATGCGCAGAATGGGCTCCGTTGTTAGCAGCTTCGGTAAAAATTTTGCGGACACTCTCCTTATGGTCGCGGGGGCTCAGTGGTAGAGCGTTCACCTCCGGTGCTTATGGTCCCTGATTCGATCCCAGCTCGCGCCGTGTGGTGGACAAACACCGTGCTCGGGGGTTTTCTCGGGGTTCTTCCGTTTCCTCCCACTTTCTTAAGTCCACCATTTCACTCATCTCTCATCATCACCGTCTCCTTTAGCCTAACCGGCATAACCGTGGGACGTAAAATTTAACGATTTCATTTCATTTCATTTTTTCTCCTTATGGCCAAATTTTCGTTTAAAATTGAATGTACCGATCCGATGCTTACACCTATATCGTTCGAAATTTCTCGACTGTGATACGACCGTCCTGCAAGACCACAATCCGCACTTGCTCTATGATATTGTCATTCCAGCTGGTTGAGGGCCTACCTGAACGTGGTTCACTGTCCACTGATGTGTGGCCATCTTTGAAGCACTCCTTTATGCGTGAGGTGCTCATGACATTATCCTTGAAAGCCTGTTGAATCTTGCGTGTGGTTTCCGCTTGAGTATCGCGAAGCTTTTGGCAAAATTTGATGTAATATTGCTTCTCAAGTTGTTCTGTCATTTTACAAAAACTCAGGGCTCATAGCGAGTCACTTTTTTAACTAAAAGTTATTTTTTTTTTTCAAATTTGTCACTAAAAGTTACTTTTTTGGGAGGTTAAGTGACTTTTTCGTGTGATTTATGTTTTACATTGGCAGTTTTCTAAGAAAAATATAAAAATAAATGAAAAAAGGCAGAAACTTGTTACTCATTACTCTTCTAAAAGCTTCAATACTTGCTGCTACATGTGAAACAGTCAGTTTTATTCTCACTTCAACGTTTATTCTTTCTAAAGCACAGTGGATGGTTGGTGGATGCTTAAGCTCTCAAGGTGGAGTTGAGAACCCTTCTGTGTCTATTCTTTCTTCTATCATAATAGTCTTTTAGTTTTCTCTCGTAATAGTTAACGCTCTGCTGAACGTTGTGTGTGTGTGTTTCATCATGTTCGTCTTGTGTTATGCTTCTTGTATGCTCTTCTTAAGAGTAGGTGATGAATTCAAATATTTCATTGCTTTGAGAACTCTCAATGCTAAGTTAAATATAATGTCTAGGATGAAGAAATTCGGAAATAGGCCAGAACTGCTTCCACTTACTCATAAGCTTCTTACATCTGCTAAATCTGCTTACCGTAACTACAAAGCATACGTAAAAAACCTAAGAAAGGAGGAAGCTCAAAAAGAAGTAAAGAAGAAAAGATGAAACAAAACAACAAGCAGAGAGAGAGGTGATGGAGAAATTGACAAAGAAAAAAGGGGCATGATGGGATTTTCGTCACTTTTTGGTCACGTGCTTTTGGTCACTTTTTCGTATAATTTTGGTCACTTTTCGGTCACTTTTGGTCACTTTTTCGTGTGCTTTTGGTCACTTTTCAACTATTTATAAGAGACCAGACCACTATGAGCCCTGAAAACTGAAATCCGGCGACCGTTCACTACGTCTTCACTCGTTGGCCTATTGCCAGCGACTGACATTTTCTGCGGACAGGGAAAAAATTCACGACTGCGCATGAGTGTTCCCTCTACATCTACACTGAAACCGCGCTTCATTGGTTTACGCGGGAAAAAGTAAGGGTTGATACTTTTTGAATACACCTCGTATAAATGTACAATGAATACACCTACGTTGAGTTTCAGCCTAAATCACGATCATATTTTATTTTAAAAAGAAGTAATATCAATGTTAAAAAACAATCATTTTTTTCGTATTTCTTAAAAAAAATGGTGATTCTCATAGACATTTGAGAGCTGAATTCAAATATGAGTGTAGTTTTTATGAGCTCTGGATTTTCATCAAAATATTGCTCGTTACACATGTTATAATTGGGTTCACTCGAGCAGGCGGTTCTAGCAAATAGAAAAAAATATATAGGTAAAATACGATGTGAAACATTTTTCGTGAAGAAATGAGAGTGTGAATATAGGTAATTACTGTCAGTACACAGCATATTGAAATGAATTTTGAGTGATAGTGAAAGTATTGTATGTGTAATTGTGTTCTTTCACTATCCTCGTTTACATGTATACCCCCTGTCGTTGACGCACCTACTCCCTACGAACGCACCCCGTCGCTAACGCTCGCACTCCCCTGCTGCGCTCCTGTACTGACTCGGTGAGATAGCATTCGTACTTTTTAATAGCCACCTAGCACAAGTTGGGTCGTTTTTATGCACATTTTATGCACTCTAGTTTTTATGCCATACGTCCGCACTGTAATTATACTGAGCCCTCCTGAAGTCAATCTGCAAGTAATATTGGAGCTCATTTAGTGTGCTCTGCTAAAAGAAACACAAAGCTCTAACCTAACCTGAAAATGTAAGAAATTGTCAAAATTTTGAAGAAACGTTTGCTCGAGTAATGCCAAGGCGAAAAAAACGTTGATATTGTAGCGTGTTATATGCGATCACACTGGCACAAAAAGAGATTCAAGATTGAAAGAAAGCTGGTGAAAAGGAGGCATTTGGCAACTTCTTTTTCACTTTCTGTCCGAGATCACCTGTTGTTTTCTTAGACTAATGGGCTGTTAACAAGGAACAAAGCTGTGTGTGTGTGCTGTGCATTTCCAGGAATCGAGACTCTCTTATTCTGAAACCTTGTATATATTAACTTCTTAATACACAATAACACACTGATGATAATATGTTAAAAAGAAAAAAATCACGTAACAGTTTCAACACAATAACTGTGTCTTCATCAGACTTCCACTCCTTCTCTGATGAAGACAAAGTTATTGTGTTGAAACTGTTACGTGATCTTTTTTTTATACATATTATCACAGCCTTGCTCAGTGTGTTATTGTGTATTAGTACAAAATGGAAACAAGGCCTGATACAATAGTTATTAACTTCTTATTTTAGATTTACGTCACTGAGCTTTATGTGATCCTAGTTCACAAAGAAGCTGAATGAGTTGAGCAAAACTGTTTTTCAGCTGACGACTTGAGCGTGAACTTAGCTCACATTTTAACTTTGATCTTAAGTTGAGCTGAGCGAGCTCCTTCAAACAATGAGTTAACTTAATCCACGAAGTTGCTTAGTGTGTAGGTTGTCTCGGAGAATTCAATTCAATTCAATTCTCCATGGGGGTACTCAACCTTAGATGCAGGCCTGAGTGGTAGTTCGGACCTCACTATAGGCAATAGGTCTTGTGGGTACTCGACCTGGGATACAAGCCTGAGAAGTAGTTCGGACCTCACTTTAGGCAGTAGGTCTTATAAATGCTCAATCTCGGATGCAGGCCTGAGTAGTGGTTCGTACGTTATTCTAGGCAGTAGTCTTGTGGGTACTCAATAGTGGTGGGCATAAAAACAGGTTTTTCGGTTTTTAGAAAAAACGGCTTCAGTTTTCACCAAAACCGGTTCGGTTTTTCACTGGATCCGGTTTCGGTTTTCTTCAAAACCGGTTCCGGATTTTTTCCAAAATTTGTTCTATTGCTGACCAGAATAGTGTTTCGTTGTTCTCCGGAAACCGAATCCGTTTCCACAGAAATAGTTTTGTGGGTTTTCCAAAAGTTTTCATCGAAACCGGTTTCGGTGAAAAATCGAACCGGTTTCGGAGAAAACCGAAATGTCGGTTTTTCGGGTTTCGGTTTTTAAAAAATAAAAACCGGTTTTGCCCATCCGTAGTAAACCTGATTTGCAGGCCTGAGTAGTGGTTCAGACATCACTTTAGGCAGTAGGTTCTGTGGGTATTCAACCTGAGATGCAGAGCTGAGTAGTAGTTTAGGCAGGAGGTCTTGTTTTTATTTACCCCGAGGGCGCGGTGGCTCAGTGGCAGAACATTCACCTCTAGTGCATGAGATCCCTGGTTCGATCTCAGCTCGTGCTTTAGTGATGCAAGTGGGCTTTGTGATGGACAAACAATGTGTTTGGGCTTTCTCAGGACTCTCCCTTTCTTCCCACTTTTTAATGTCGAATAAGTTGTGAAAGACTCCACAGACATTTATGAGGTATTGTGGTCCACATTTAATTGAAATGCGTTTATACGTACTAAAATTAAAATATAAGCTTTGTTCAAATATGTTATTGAATAAAATATGCGAAAAACCTTGGAATCTTATTAGAACAGCCTTTATAATGTTTTCCTTCATTCATTTCATTTATCCATATAATTTATTTCGTTGTATCTTACAGATAATGGAAGTATCTGCGCCACCAGGCAATGTTGTAGGGACAATAGAGCAAGAATGGAGCATTTTTTGCCCACAGTTTAAAGTAAAGAATGCATCGGGTGATGTTGTTCTTAAAATCGAAGGTCCATTTCTTACGTGCAGTTTCTTTGGAGACGTAGAATTCAAGGTAAGTCGTTTCGTAAAGTTCATGAAAATTTTCGTATAAGAATTAAAACAATCCCATATTAAGGAAACGTATAAATTCGGAATTGACTGGTTTAAATGTTACTGTTACACTATCTGATTGTCACCAACAAAATCCATCACCACCAATACTAGTACTACTATTGCATAATAATAATATCAATAATAATAATACAAGACTATTGTAAATTACGAGGGTCATTTCAAAAGTTCTGCACACTGAAATATATTATGGAAGTAAATAATTTATTGTACAAAATACCTTTACAGGCCTTCAATATAATCTCTATTCTTGCTTATGACAGCTTCACAGCGTTTTGGTAAATTGTGTATTCCAGATAGTGCACCTTCATTGTTGAGCTGTCTAATCACTCGGGTCACCTGACTGGAAGCTTTATCATTTGTATCGAAACGTTTTCCACGGAGTGGTTTGTTCAGTTTGGGAAACAAAGTCTGATGGACTCAAATCAGGACTATATGGTGGGCGGGGAAGTATTTTCCGATTCTCTAGTTTACTCAGATCATGCGGAACTCATCTAGCAGCGGTTTTTCTCATCTTTAACTTTTCCGTAATGATTCTGTAAACTGAAGTGACAAACATTCTGGTCTCATATGTCTCATATGCAGTTTCCTCACATGTTTTTCGTCAATCCTCTCAAAATGTTATTCATAATAATCTTAGAGGTGTAGTGCTTTCCAGTTGATTGTCTTGGACTAATGAAGAAGTTGGCCAATTGCTATATATGGAACATTGGACTGTATGGTTCAGACACTTGGACATGGCGGAAGTTAGAGAAGAAATATTTAGAGAGCTTCGAAGTGTAGTGTTGGAGGAAGGTGGAGAAGATAAAATGGACAGAAAGAGTAACAAACGAAGACGTTTTAAAACGGATAGAATAGAAGAGGACGCTTCTAGCCACCATCCTTCGTAGAAAGGCAATTGGATTGGACACATCTTGTGAAGAAATTGTCTTCTCCATACCGCCATAGAAAGAAAGATGGAAGGAAAGCGAGGAATAGGAAGAAGAAGAATACAAGTGATCGATGATTTGAAAAATAGAAGAAAATATTGGGAGTTAAAAGAAAAAGCTGAAGATAGAGAAAGGTGAAAAAAAAAAAAAACTCGTTAGTCCCAGGACCTGCCGAAAGAGAGAATACCTAACAATAATTATTATAAGACGGAATTAGGAATTGTCAACACTGAACAAAATATGGATGCAGTCACAGGAAGTTGTAAACAGTTGAGTGTTCTTTATAAAATTTAATTATTATATATTATTCATTATCTGTGCCGTTTTACAGACTCCTATTATAAAATCGGACAAAGGATACGGTATTGCACATAAGAAAAGGGAAACACAGGATTGGGATATGTAGCTTTGGGAAAATGTTAGGTTTGTAATAACAGCTCACAGGTTTCTTCAAATTAAAGATCGCGACAATTGAATAAATATAGAAGAAAACTTACCACGCACTTTTTATTTTATTTTATTTTATTATACATTAGTATTCTAGTGCATACAAGAAAGTACATTCTCTAACTTTAGTATACTTTTGCATTGTTTCAGGTAATGTCTAGTGACGGTCAGACGCAGGTAGGAAAAATTTCTAAACAGTGGTCTGGACTTTTGAGGGAGGCGTTTACGGATTCTGATCACTTTGGAATCACTTTCCCAATGGATTTGGATGTGAAAATGAAGGCAGTTATGCTTGGAGCATGTTTCCTAATTGTAAGCAACAAATAAATTTACGATTATACGTTTTGAAACTGTTAATGGTAATATTTAGCATCAGTTGTAGGTAACATATAATAGTAGTGCCGTAGAAAGTAGAAGAGAACGGAAGTTCTAATTTCGACACCGTAAATACACATACAGCGAAAATAACTGTTATAGTCTAGTGCAGCGTTTCCCAACCGGTGTGCCGCGAATGGACCGCTGGTGTGCCGCGAGGAAATCGAAACAAAATTAATTCTATAGCAACCAAATTGCAAGATAGGAAAAAAATGTATATTTTTGTATTTCACATTACTATGAATTTCTACCATGGAAAAAATTACTGTAACTGTAATATATTATTCTACATTTATTACTGTGTAGCAGACAGTATTTCGGCTCGTACACATTTCCACGGTTAGTTGCTATGTTACGCTTCAATTGAGAGTCATACTAACACCGAGAAATGAAAGCACTTGTACGGTACGCGTCAAGTGAACGTTCGTAGAACACTCATTCGCACGTGAATGACAGAACAACACTTTGTTCAAGAGGTGAGTTTTGACTTCGACGCATCGCAAGCTGTGTGATTGCAATAATATGCACCGGTTTTGGTTAAAACAGTAAAGTTAAAAGTACAAGACATTTGTTTGTTCGTTCGTTATTTAGTGATCTTCGTTCTTAGTGAAAGGTTGGATACAGTTTTCAAAAAAGAAAGCGTATTTTTAAAAATCTGAGTCCTATATTTCATTGCAATTGTTTTCTAATTTAAAATTAGAATAAAAAAATAAGCATAATGAATTAGCATAGGGGAAAACCAGTGATCGAGCTTTCCTCTCTGTGAGAAGGAGATCAGTAATCACAGAAAAAAATTACCATGGTATTTTATATTTGCAAATAATAATAATAATAATATAATAATAATAATAATAATAATAATAATAATAATAATAATAATAATAATAATAATAATAATATCTATGAGTGTGCCGCGAGAATTCAAGTTACACCCGTAGTGTGCCGCAAGTTGAAAATGGTTGGGAAACGCTGGTCTAGTGTGCTTTATTCAGTATACGAGGAAGTATCAAAAAGTTAGTGCAATCACCTAGAAGAGATCCACGCTAAAGAACTGTGTCACCATAATAGTATTAGTTCGTTTCTACGTAGTCATTGTGTCTAGCGACACATTTTTGCCAGCTGTTCTTCACTTCCGTAAGCCCGTTCTGTAAAAGTCTGCAGTCTGGCTTTGAAACCAAGTTCAACGTCGGAAATGACGTCTTCCTTGCTGTCAAAGTGGACGCATTATTTCTGAGAAGAGAAAGAAAAGAAGTTGCTTAGTACTAGGTCTGGTGAGTATAAGGGTGGGGTATTATTTCATGTCCTAATCCTACTACCTTCATCATGGATGCATGGTCGGAATGAGCTGGTGCATTATCTGGCAACAGCTGCACCCATTTTGTGACCAATCCATGACATTTCTTGTTCAGTTCCTCTCGTAATTTAGTCATGATATGGGAATAATAGATATTAATAATAGTTTGCCCGTGTTGTAGGTAATCTGTCATTATGACCCCCATAATTTCATAGAATGAATAGGTTTTCATCCCCATAGACTTCTTTTATCTCTTCGTGGATCTGCTTTTCTGATTTCCCCTGAAGATGGAGAAACTTAATGACACTCTGTGCCCCCAAAGTTCGGAGTTCGCATGGTTAACCATGGCTAACATACAAGGACCTAAGCCGAGGAGGTTCGTAGGTCGTCACCTTCTAAGCGATTGCACGAACTTTTTGATACCCCCTCGCACAGTATTCGTTCAACTGAGTGTCACAGGAGCAACTTGTGGTCGATATATCTGGGGCTGAGAGGTAAACTATGCCAAGTCAGTTTTTGGCCGAAATTGAGTTATCATATTTTTTCTTACTTACATTAGTACGAGGGACACTAGGAAAGTTTTGAGATGTGGACAACTGGGACGCAAGAAGTGAACAAGTTTTCGGTCAATAAACAATCGACGCAATTCAACAAAATATTGTCTTAAAAACACTTTTTGGCTTCTTCTGTGAAATTGGGGGGGGGGGGGGCGGTGGCTCAGTGGTAGAGCGTTCATCTCTGGCGCTTGGGGTCTCTGGTTCGATCCCAGTTAGCGCCGTGTGGACTTTGTGGTGGACAAACACCGTGCTCGTGGGTTTTCCCGGGGTCCTCCCGTTTCCTCCCACTTTCTTCATTCCACCATTTCATTCATCACTCATCATCACGTCTTCTTTTGCCTAATCGGCATAACCGTGAGACGTAAAACTTAAATGATTTCATTTTTTTTTCTTCTATGAAATTAATAATTTATGACAGACTACTTTACTTCTCAGACCCAGATATATATTTTTTTGGTAAGTTAAATTTATTGAATTATAACACTGTAAGCATAATTTTAAACCACGTATGCTATACAATTTCGGGGCTATGGAATGGTGATTTTCGGGTTTACCGACTTTTTCGTTATCAGACCAGGTCCCGGGTCCGTTGTAATCGGTTAAATATATCTAGTACTCTATGCATGTAGAAATCTACATAGATTGATTTATGTACAAGTTTAATTAGTATGTGTATTTTCTTTTTTTTTTTCGTAGGATGCTATGTTTTTCGAAAAGAAAGGAAACCAAGAGTCAGATGGAATCGGAATGTTGTAGTCCCTATCGATGCTGAAGGTAAGATAATTAACTTTTACGTATTTGCAATGAAAAATTATTTGTCATTAATAGCTTCGAGCGGACGCGCATTTTGCCATAACACCTTTGGGCGCGTTAAGCACTCTGTGCGAGTAATGTAATATTGGTGGTATATAAATGAATTAAAACAGAAGAATTATATTATTTGTATGACTTATTTCCCTACACATTTCTTTAAGACATTAAAACAAAAACATTACAACTGACATTGAAAAATACGAGGGAGAATCAGAAACTAACGTTACAAGGTTACTGGAGTTTCGTCTGTTATAGAGGAATGAGAAGTGTGCGGTAATTTTAATACATCGAGTAGGCAACTGCAGTTTCAGCCACTTGCCACGTACGGTGCTAATTTTCAGATAAACACAAATTGCTTCTCGTTTGGGAAACTGGTCTCGCGAAGAAGTTCGCTCAGTTATTCGATTTCTGTATGCGAAACCTGTAATCATGACTGAAATTCACCGGCAGCTGGTAGAAGTTTACGGGGAGACTAATAGTCTCGTCATCATGTCGCAGAATGGTGTCAAAAGTTTGCGTCTGCTAGAGAAAACGTCACCGACGAAGAGCACAGTTTCTGACCTTGCACGGTATCAACAGATTTTAACAGATCCTCACCACCCTCCCTACAACCCGAATCCTGCTCCATGCGACTGTCACCTGTTTCCGTACTTGAGGCAGTACGTAGGAGACCATTGCTTCGCTTCAGACAAGGAAGTGAAACACTTCGTGACAACGTGGCTGAACACGCAAGAAGAGGATTTTTACCACACAATTTCGATCGATCGTGTGCGTTCCAGTCTTATGCTTGAGGATTTTTTTCTTCATCTTAGCCTTCGCTTGTCAACCCGTCTCAGTATCACAATTTCGATTGATCGTGATGTAGAGTTATTAATGTAAGGAACAGGAGCTACTGTGACCTAATAAAGGCAGAAGTCCAAGTGATTGTGAATTTCGATATGTACTACAAGGATTTTTTGAACATGTTGTAATGATTTTGGTAGAGTCAATAATGGACCGAGATTTATCCCCTTCACCTATTTATTATAAAATTCGATAAATACAAAACGTCTTTGATTACAAAGAGTACAATACTGTTAATATCCAAGTAGAGGAGAATAGGTGTTTTGCACGGTGCCCCTTCTCTCAAGGCAGTCTCCAAGGCACCTGCCGGTTCGGTTAGTCTGGAAGGATAGCCCCCTGAGCTCAAGGCAGCTTCGCGAGGCTTGGTTGTAGAAAGGACCCCTAGTCCAGTGCGACCTCAGGGCGGTGTAGGTGATTCAGTTAGTTGGACGATTGATCCTGGGTCCCTCGGTGGTCCTCCTTTTATTTGTCCTTTCCGGGTCCTTCCGTGAGGTCCGTCTTCTTTCGGTGTTCCTCGGTGTCTTTCGTGTCGGCTTCTTGTCTGCTATTGTTTATAATCAATAGCACGTGTTGAGTTGACACGTGCGTCTGTCGTGTTGTGGGAATCCTTGCAATATAAAAAGGGTTATGGAACTATTAGGAGATGCAGCCTTCATTAAAATACAGTTAAAAGGCAACTAGGTTCTGTGTAATATACATGTTGGTTTGGTGTTTTTCTCAGCAATGAGTCCATACCAGATGAGAACCTGCAGCTTAACATGGAATCCAAACCACATTAGCTCCCACCAGGAATTGCGATATATTTTTTTTTTATGTTTTGTAGGTTGTAATTATTTTTAATAAAACACCTAGTTCTCAAAGTGGAGTCCGCGGGTTCTAGCCAAGGGGTCCGCGACACCTAAAAATGGAAATGTATTGTAATAAGATGGAACTCTCAGCTGTTATGCAAGAAGTATTTTTTTTTTCCGTCACGAAAGGAAAGCAATTAGAAATTATACCTACGTTTGTAAATTTAAATATTTTCGTACTTTACCAAATTCCTGTCCTGTTAAGTATGAAGAATTGTCTACCACTTACTTACGTGAGGAGACCTTTTGTGCTCTTTGAAGCATTAAAACCTTAAAGTGAAATCGTCTTAATGTGGAGTTGAACCTAAGATTGGTGGTGACAAAACTTATTCCAGATCTGGATGTAATTATGGAAAAACAAAGAATTTCATTCCTCACATCAGTGACCCCACATTTCAGAACGTTGTTTATCAAGTAAATTTTATTTTAAAATAATAATTTTCAGTCTGTAAATTTACTGTATTTTCAATTGAAATTTCGTTCACTAGGAAACAATCATGTATCTTTAGAGTAAATTACTTATTGCATTATTTTTCTTGATCTTTTTCTTGTTAGTGGTAATTCTAATCAGTATATTTTTTTTAATAACATGTGAAATTTCAGATAGCATTGCAAGGGGGTCCGGAGATCACTTTCCGAATGAATAAGTGGTCCGCGTTATCGGAAAGTTTGAGAATCACTGTTCTAGGTTATTATTTTAGATTGTATGTGTTCATTTTATTATATGTAAATTTTGAGTATCATATATATATATATATATATATATATATATATATATATATATATCAGTGGCGTATTTAGGGGGGTGGCTTCCGGGCTTAAGCCCCCCCTCCGAAATCTTACTTAGTATAGTAAAGTAAATGAAATATCTTGCAGAATTTTCACATTTTCAGACAAAGCCCCTCCGAAAGTTAGCAAAGCCCCTCCCGAAACAAAATCGTAAATACGCCACTGATATATATATATATATATATATATGTACCCCTAAAAATCGTAAAATTTCCCTTTTTTGCTCCTAAAATTCATAAAACCATCCTTTTTGCTCCTAAAAATAGAAAATCTTTCTTTTTTACCCCTAAAAATAGTAAAATCTTCGTTTTTTGCTGCTGAAAATCATAAAATCTCCCTTTTTGGCCCTAAAAATAATACAATCTTTCTTTTTGCTCCTAAAAATCGTGGTCTTCCGTTTCTGCCTCTAATAATCGTAAAAATCTTCCTCTTTTGTCCCTAAAAATCGTAAAAATCTCATTTTTTCCCCTCTAAAAGTTGTAAAATCTTCTCTTTTTGCCTCTAAAAATAGAAAAACCTTTCTTTTTGTTTTGTCCCTAAAAGTCGTAAAATCTTCCTTTCTTCCCTCTGAAGAATCAGGCAACACTAACTGAAGCCACCTTGAGTGAATTACAAGATACCTGATACTGGATAAGATTATTCATGTC
>NW_027657680.1:0-21782 GCF_964235325.1 Thermobia domestica | reverse complement strand
GGATTCGCTATCCAGGATGGCGACAAAAATTAATTTTTCCGATTAGCGACTTTTTTGGTGATTCTGGAATGATGATTTGGCGACTTACTTACAAATCTAGCGACTTTTGTTCTGCAAGCAATTTGTCTTAAAATAAGTACTATTAGCTCGAATCAGTTCAGATATATATGTCTTTTTCCTTTTGCTTATTTGAATCAGGGCAAGTGTTGACGAGCTGGGAAAGTACACAACATTTATCTCTATATTCCCACTTTGATTGCTGTTATCTCTTACCTTCTACCGGGGACCAACTCCAGCTTTTAATGACATTTAGTTTACAGAGCTTCCGTTTACAGGCACAAATAATACTTTACCGATAGCAAACTGATTATCTGTAGAAGCGTGAGTAGAAGTGAAGTAAGATTTTTTTCTAGAACTCTAATTTTTTTTCGTTTTTCTAAACTCATTTTTGATTTCGTTGAAGCAAAATTGATCATAAAGTTAAAAGTGAAATTATTGTTAGTTATATATGGTATATGGGTCTTTCATATACGTTCTAGTAGATAGTACTATAGTTTGAATTGATCACGTATCTTTTGTATATATATATATATGTATGAAAGGCAAAATTCCACGAAAAATATTTTAGCGACTTTTCACCCAAAATTGGAGTCATTTCATCTCCTATTTAGCGACTTTTTGTAACAACTTGTTGGCAACACTGGCGCGTGCCATTTAGGGAGAAACGGTGGCTCAGCAATAGAGAAATTACCTTTGTTCGAAGGGTCGCATGTTCGATTCCCGTCCAAGTAAGTTCGTGGTGGAGGACATCCTGTTCGTGGGTTTTCTGGGGATTCTCCAGTTTCCTACCACATTCTCATTCAACTATTTCTTTCATCATTCACTTCTGTCTCCTTTAGCATTTAGCTTGCATAATCGTGGGATCTTAAACTAAAGATTTCATTTTTCATTTGCCTTTACGTATTTGTAGTGTAAGGAATCCTTGAGACAACGTTTGAAAGATATCATTTCATAATTGTGGGAATTACTGAAAATAAACTTTCCAACAATGATAGCTGCCAAAAATGAACCAAGACCAAAGTGATAAAGTGCACAAATTGGTCCCTAGGGTAGTTTCTTAAGACAAAGTTTCATATTTATGGCAATTATTGAAAAAAATTAAAAATGTTAACATTGTTAAGGTAGGACAAATGTATCTCTATTAGTGGTGAATATTAACAATATTTGAGCATCGAAATTAACCTTACAAGCACATTGACACATTTCAGTTTATATTTTAAAATACCAATTAACTTAGATTCACATTCAAATCAATGAAGTCATTCATGTTATAGGTTAGAGTGGGTATATATTTCCGAGTGATAATTCAACAATAGTGTTCTGAAGTATTTTATTTGTTTGCTGACGGAGTTTCAAAATTAAGCTCTTTAGATCTTTCCCTTTGAATTTGTTCAAATTCTTCAGTTACGCTACATACATGAGGGATGGCCAACGTGTTGACTGTCAAATTCTGACAGATAGTCCGCGGCAGTCACTCTACCGCCACTCATCAAACCTTGATTTCACCCTCACCCTCATGAGAGCCGCCCTTGTGTGGCTGAATACTTATGCTTGCATCGTAGTTCAAGGAACATTTTGAAGTAAAGGCATTGGATACTGTTGATAAATGATGTAAACGTCACTATCGACCGAGATCTCCATTGTAACAGTTGTTCCATTTTAGGTGTTCCACAGTAAGTTATACGATGATATGTTTAGTTAACTTTATTTAGGACGTACAGGGTTTGTCCGGAAAGTAATAGGACTGAGTCGATTTAAAAAAAAATATTGAGCCAATCGTTACAATTCTTTAAAAACTTTCAAATGGGCTCCTTCTGCGTCGATGCAGCGCTGCCAGCGCGATTTCCAAGCATTGGAGGCGTCACGGAAGTCATTCTCCGAAATAGCCTAGAGAGCCGCGGTGCAAGTTGCTTGGATCCCCTCTGTCGTCTCAAAATGCTTGCCTTTCATCGGGCGTTTCAGGCGAGGAAACAAAAAGAAGTCCGGGGGGCCACATCTGGGCTGTAGGGCGGTTGCGGAAGCGTTGGGATGCCGGCCTTGGTCAGGTAGCTGTTCACAAGAAAGGCGGCGTGAGCCGGAGCGTTGTCGTGGTGCAGCTTCCAGTCGGCTCTGATGTCTGGTCGGACCCGATTGACCCTTCGTTTCAGTCTTTTTAGCACTTCCACGTAAAACTTGGCGTTGACGGTTTGTCCAGGAGGAACAAATTCATGGTGGATGATGCCTTTGATGTCAAAAAAGACAATGAGCATCGTTTTCACTTTGGATTTGCTCATTCTTCCCTTTTTCGGGCGACGAGGCGCCGGCGTGTGCCACTCGGAAGATTGCCTCTTTCTCTCGGGATCATACTCAAAGATCCATGATCGTCACCTGTGATTACGTTATTCAAAAATTGGGGGTCACTTTCACATATGTTCAAATTTTCTTGGCACAATTCCACTCACCACAATTTCTGGTCGTCAGTGAGCACTTTTGGGACAATCTTCGCGCACACCTTGCACATGTTCAAATGCTCCGTCACAATTTCATGAACCACAGTTTTTGGTAAATTTAACATCTGGGCAATTAAACGAATACCTAGTCGACGGTATGAGTTCAACACTTCGCGCACACGAGTCACATTGTCGGTGTTTGTCGAAGTCGAAGGCCTTCCAGCACGGTCTTCATCGGTGACCTCTTCCCGGCCCTCCGAAAAGGCCTTGTGCCACCGAAACACACCACTTCTTGCTAAAACATCATCTGGGTAAGCCTGCTTGATCATATCAAATGTCTCTGTTGAAGATTTACCGAATTTAACACAGAATTTAATCGCGTACTTCTGCTCTAACGAACGTTGCATTTTCGGCTTGCACCACTCACAGAAACACGTCGCGTGAAAAAGCCTGTCCTGACTCTCCGTGTGCTCGGAGACAACTGACCAGCCGCTCGTTCGTTAGCTAGAAACGCCCTCTACCGGATCCATTCGGTGCGCGCACGCTCCGAAGTACAGTCATGGCGCAATAAAATCAGTCCTATTACTTCCCGGACAAACCCTGTATGTTAAGCAAGGGCGGATCCAGGACGGAATTCTGGTGGGGGTGGTGGGTTGTAATACTGTTACTTAGAGCTACTTTTAAGAGCTCCAAACTCTGGGATGCGTTTTATTTGTATATATAAAATAAAGAAGTTTCCTCTTCTGGGGGGGAGCGATCGCACCGATCGCCCCCCTGGATCCGCCACTGATGATAAGGAAATAATTCAACAAATAGGTTGAATAATTGATGCTCTGATCCTCACGAAGGAGGCCCTCTCGAGGCCTCCTCACCCTCAATTACCCTCGCCCTCAATGATATGAGGGCGAGGGTGCGCGAGGGCGAGGAAAAGTTTTGAGCACGAAGGCGAGGGCGAGAGAGGATAATGGACAACTCCTATCGCGAGGGCGAGGGTGAGGGTGCGCGAGGGCGAGGAAAAGCTTCGACGAAAAGGGCGAGGGTGTGCGAGGGCGAGGAGAAGCTTCGATGGCGAGGGTGAGGGTGCGCGAGGGCGAGGACAAGCTTCGATGGCGAGGGTGAGGGTACGCGAGGGCGAGGACAAGTTTTGGCCGCGAGGGCGAGGGCGCGCGAGGGCGAGGACAAGTTTTGGCCGCGAGGGTGAGGGTGCGCGAGGGCGAGGACAAGCTTCAATGGCGAGGGTGAATGTGCGCGAGGGCGAGGACAAGTTTTGGCCGCGAGGGCGAGGGTGCGCGAGGGCGAGGACAAGTTTCGACAGCGAGGGTGAGGGCGCGCGAGGGCGATGGACAATTCCATTCGCGAGGGCGAGGGTGAACGATGGCGAGGGCCAACTGCTACTGCGAGGGCGAGGGTGAGTGAGGTCGAAGTAAAATGAACATCTATGGTTTCGATGCCAGTTCGCGCCAAGTGAACTTTGTGATGGAAAAACACCGCATGTGTGGACTTTCTCGGGGTTCTCCCCTTTCCTCGCACTGTATTCATTCCACCGTTCCATTCATTTCTCATCGTCACCATCTCCTTTATCCTAGCCGGCATAATCGTGGGACGTAAAACTGAAAGATTTCATTTTATTTCATATCGCTGAATTGATATGGAACTACGTATATGTTGATACATATTTTCGTGTTGCCTATTCATAGAGTACTGCTGATTTATAAATTATGTTAGTGTATGTATAAAAGTATTGATTTTCATAATGTTTGTTTTTTCTTCAGGAAAATGTCCTACGCATTGACGCAGAACTTATAATTATAGAAGATACTGTATGAGGATAAAGAAAAGGGTTTGCTATAGAGTTGTGTAATTTGTTGATTAGAATCTTAATCCGACGACATTAAATGATTTACGATTGATTTTGTAAAATTAATTCTAAAAATACATTCTATATTGCAATGTCCAATGTACTTTCTCGAGGATTTCCTCTATATTTAAAAGACTCTAGCTTGAATTGACAGCAGTTCATCGACTTTAATTTCAATTCCTTTCCACGTTTTACTTGTGAATCAATCTAAAAGTAAGCTCTAATTACTGAACGAATTCAAAAGTACCTGTAATTTTCTCTCTATGGCTTCCTTCATCTAAACCAAGCAACAACGAGTGAGAGAAGACTATAATTAAAAAAAAAAAACTTTCCACTTCCTCTACATCGATACCTTCTGCAATTTTTTATCAGCAAGTTTTTAACAAGATGTTCCTTGAAATGATGAACATGTTATTTTCAAATTAATGTCTAAGGTACAAAGTTGTTTATAGTAAATTGAAGATATTAAATCCTTGCATGGAATCCAATCTTTCTTAAAATTAACAAGATACAGTTTGAAGCGTAGTAGATACTTATATAATCTAATTACAAAACAAACTTCTCTATTTTGAGAACTGGGAATATTTCTCCTTAAGAGGTTAATTTTGTTAATTCTTTTTTTTTTTTAAATATAAAACTTCAATATCCGGAAGCAGTTTTGAAATCTCAAATTATTTTGAATTATAGGAAATTCGCGATAATGTGAAACAAGATAATATTTACTAGTTGGCGATATTATTATAATGATTTTACGGTTAGTAGTACTGCTATTATACTACTACTGCTACTACTACGTATTAATAAAAGTTTCATCATCATTATCATATGTATTCTGCCATTATTGGCAGGTCACTTGCTGCAACTGAATAGCTTTCATGCTCCACGGACTTCCGCTAACCTCTTCGTTTTCACGTTCGACTTTTCTACTTTGATATCGTCCATTAATTGTAATCTTCTTCGCCCTCTACCTCTCTTTCCTGCACCATATCCTCTGGCACGTCCCTCATGATACAGTTCCTTCTTACCCAATGTCCAACCCGTATCTCTTTCTCTTTGTTCTTTTCTTTTTTCCCACCCCATTTTTAACACCCTCTCATTCGTTTTCCGCTCGATCCAGGTAAATTTTCCATTGTCTTTTACATACACACATATTCGAATTAATCAATTTTGCGTAATGTCCATGTTTCTGACCCATACAGCACAATACTCCACACGGAGCATTATATAAGTCTGTTTCTCAATTATTTATTCAAGGTCCTACAAAATAATATTTTATTCCTCTTAAAGGCTTCTTTCATCATTCCTATCCTTACTTTTATTTCACGTTCACATATATCATCACTAATAATACAACCCAGGTATCGAAAACTATTCACCTGTTCTATTTTCTCCCTTCCTACTTCTATATTTGACACCGACCCCTTCGTTCCAATCACTATAGCTTTTCTCTTTCTAACATTTAGTTTCATCCGATATTCTTCACAGCCCTTCCTCACGTTTTCTAACATCTTGTTGATTTTCTCTTCACCTTCTGTAAGAAGCGCCATATTATCTGCAAACCGTATACACCAAATCACTCTGACTCCTACTGAAATGCCGTCTTCATTTTAGAGGCTGTTTTTAACTGTCCTTTCTAGGTAGATATTAGAGATAATGTAGGCAACAGACAGCTTCCCTGCAGCTTCCAATTGCACTCCTATCTGTCAATAAAAGTGTAAGTAATATTAATTAATATCAAATTATTCTTCAGAAAAAAACAATAACAATGCATCTTAACTTTTAAAATTAACTTAATAACAGCAAATATTTCTACTTTAATTGATTAACTGAGAAACAAAAATAAATTTGTTTTGGTGTCCAGAATTAACATTATTTGGAAGAAATTCGTCAGCGTTTGTTGCCTGATGTTGTGGCAAAACTTTTTTTTTTATTTTTCCAAAATGATTTCGATACTTATGGCTACATCCTCGGCAGATAAAGTAAATTGTAATAGTAACGGTTCCTTTTTTTCAGTTTCAATCTCATTACTCCGTCCAAAATTTTAAAATTTTCTAGTAATCTAATATTCTTGGATACCTTTAAGAATCTAATTGTGACAGTACAAGTTACTTATTACGTTTCAGCGCAATATTTCTGGAAAATTCTATTTATAATTGCATGCTTGATGTTCGGGATATAAAATCTTTTCCAGGTAACTTAAAACCGAGTACCAGAGCTTCCAGTTAATGGAAAATATTAATATTAGAGGATGCTCTTTCCATCGAGAATAGGAAATCATTTCCACATAACCAAAATTCGAAATGAAATATTTAACGTTAAGCTTTACATCCCATGATTTATGCCGGCTAGGCTAAAAGAGACCATGATGATTAGAAATGAATGAAATGGCGGAATGAACAAGTGGGAGGAAAGGGGTAAACCCCGAGAAAACCACGCTCACGGAGTTCGTCCACCACAAAGCCCACTTGGCGCGAGCTGGGATCGAAGCAAGGATCCCATGCAGCAGAGGTAAACGCTATACCGCTGAGCCATCGCAGCCCGCAATCAAAATTCGATATTATAGGTATTTGACTAATAGAAGTCTAACTGTAATTTTGAAAGTAAGCAAAACTTAATGGTTCCAACTAAATTTAGAGTTTTGTGAAACTATATTTTGGCGTAGATTGTCTCAAGTTTTAATGGAATTTATTACAAAGAATCTCTCTAGAAGAAGTTAAAATAGTTACGAGACCACCTTGATGTTTTCTGTGTCGTAAATATTGGTTAGCTTATCACAGTTCCACCGACCTACAAAAGAATATTTTCTCGTTGTTTTGTACGGCTTTACCGAGGTTAAGAACTTCTTTCGTAAGATATATTATTTAACAATGTGGTCAAGAAGTCTCTCCTGAAAGTAGTTAAATGCACACAGAACATGGCTAAAAATGGCTAAACTTTTCTCAAGTTATGGGTAAACTTGTCACCAACAGAATTTAAGACCAGCAAAACATTTCCAAAGTTTAGTGTTCCTACTTACAAACAGACGTAATATTCATGTTACAATTGTGGCTACAGTGAATCAGTGGTAGAGGTCTCGCCTCTTGTGCAAAGGTCCCTGATTAGACTGTAGGTGATGTGGAGCATTGTGTTCGTGGGTATTCTTGAAGTTATTCCCTTCCTCCTACATTGTCATTCCTAAAATTATTTCTAAGCATTCGCTTTCGCTAATCATTCGTCTCCTTAACAGGAAAAATCAACGGTTGAGTTTAATTCATTTTTATTACTCCTTGATACACTCAAATAAAGCACTTTCACAATTAATTTCCACTTATTCTTTGCTGGTGTCATTGGTATCTTGGTGGCAATATTGGTACAGCATAATTTTATTTGTTCGTTTTCTTTCATATTTTTAAAATGTTTGATTTCGAAAAACATTCCACTACTGTTAAAAAAAAGGACTAAACATTTGCAGAAATGAACGAATAGTTAGCCGAAATTATAGCTACTAGTTCAACATTTTTGCTGCTTAATCAGTATTGGTAAATGCGAGATAAAATTATTATATGAGTACTTATATGTAAAACTATTTTTAAAGTTGAATATAGCTCTCCTATATGGTATTTGAACAAGGTATCTGTTTTTCTTGTTTAAGAGTAAGGGATTTCTTTGTATTTGATATTCATTCATTATCCAATCAAATTTTATTTAGTGTATGTTATCTACGGAACCATCACTACATTACGAATGCCCGGTATGAAATAAACGTGTCTAGAAAAGGCCAATAAGACGTTTTTCCCAGCAGGTAGGAGAGAAGGCGCGCTATTCTACCGAACATAGTAGACGTTTGTCATGGGCAAACAAGGTGATGTGACTGACTTTAACGAGAGAAAATTGTGGGGGCACGAAGGACTGGCGCCAGTATATCTGTAAGAGCCATACTTGTGGGATGTTCAAGGTCTACAGTGTCGAGAGTGTACGAACAATACTTGAATGACGATCAGATATTCGTCAGATAATCATACTTGGGCGAGCCACATGCCCTGAATGAAAGAGGCCAGCAGTACAGCATAGGTATGCGGCAGTGCAGCAATTGAATAATCAATACAACAGTGGACCAATAGGACCAATTTCAACAATGACCACGTTATGTACTTTGCATTGGCTGGAGTATTATAGTCATATATCAACACTAGTATCTATGACAACTTAGTGACATCGACCATTACGTTTGACAATGGGCAAATGCAAGGCGTCATTGGACTATGGATCAATGGAACAAGGCTGTCTGGAGTGATGATTCCTACTGTATACTGAACCCCGATGTCAATGTGCGAGTTCGAAGCTAGTGTAAACAGCGTGAGTCCATGTCTCCGGATTACAACGTGAACGTTGAACGTCCGGAGGAGATGGTACTATTGTCTGCAGAGGGATCTCTTTGTATTCCTTAGATCCAATTACTCACCTCCAGGCAGAGTTCCTTAATAACAGCAGAATAACGAAACATGTCATCGGACTGTGGTCACTACAAAGTGGTATTGGGAACATAACAATATGTGCTCATCACTACCTGGACTTCAAACTCGTCAGACTGTAACATCATTGCAAATGCATAGGGTCTGCCGGAACGTGTTTCCTCATCTACACAAACTGTTCACCAATTGGAGGAACTTCCAGCCCGGTAGCCAGCCCAAAAATTTAGGGGGGCCCGGCTGAAGTTAGGGGGGGCCGATCCAACCATACTATAGTTTATCACCATATTATAGTTCATTTCCAAGCCTACCGTGAAAATTTTAGGGGGGCAGCAAACATTTAGGGGGGCCGGCCCCCCTAGACCCCCTGGATACGGGCCTGGGAACTTCTACAGTAGATATGCCTTGTACTTAATCTGCAAAATGTTCAGCATCTTGTATAATCTGTTTCTGGCTGTTTGAACGCTGTGATTGCCCAGACAGGTGGATAAACACATTATTAGTTCCATGTTCTTAATGCAATGATAGTTCAGCTGTAATTTCAGCCACTAAAGACTTACGTCCTTTTGGGCATCGCTGCAATAGTAAATATTCCATTAAACATAGTCGTGGATTGTCTAAGTGAATTACTGGTAACAGCACATTCATTAAGGTAACCAGAACTCCCTCGTGGTTAAATAGTTAGCGTGCACCCCTTTGATGTTGGAGATTCGGGTTTGATTCCTGACGGGAGTTCATGAATCAGATCATATCACGCTGTAGTTCCACGTCTCATATAGCTTAGCTGCTAAAGGGGACACTAAAGTCAAATCAAACAATCAATTAGGCTAAATAAACTAATGAATCAAATATAATGTATCAAATCTGCGTCTCTTGTTTTCAAGAAATGTCGAATAAATTCAGGGTTTTACAAGGTCACACTTTCTTTCTAAACATCAGAAGGTTGAAAAACAGGATTGCCTCTAAGGCAAAATTTGAACTTGTCTGGAAATGGTGTCGTGAAAGTGACGTTTCATCTTGAAAAAATGGCCTGATTCTTTAAGAAGCGTTGTCTAGTCACAAAATTATGTTCTTCCTCGTCATTCGGCAGGTCTATTTAACACTATATTCAGACGGACGACAGAAGTCAAAGACACAGAATATTTTATTCTGAGAGATTTTGTTCTCCCAAAAGTGGGCAAATTTCAGAAGGGAATACCTTCTTTTGGGCAAGAAAGTTGTAGATATCGGAATCATTTGATGAGGTTTCTGCCAATGCCGAGATAATCTACAGTGTGTTCAGAAAATAATTGATCAAATTACAAGAAATCAAAGAGGACATTAAAATAAACATGTATGTTATAGATTGTGGTCCGGAAATGCTCCGTTTAACCGCTGCTAATAAAGATGGGTGGTAAAGGTAAAACAAAAGACAAACTATATGCAATATAACAAACCTACTATTTCGTCCCGATTTTATAGTAGATTCTGCAAAAAGTAACCATAAACTTTAACACATTTTTAATATTCTAGAGATGATTCAAACTTCGCTAGCTGACGATGGAATCTTGACAGGAAACAATCAAATGTAACATATCATGAGATTGTGGTGTCCAAGGAACAGGGCCCACTAGATAAATCCAGGGATGGGGAAACGTAAAGTCCATGTGAGTTTTGTTTTCGAGTTATAAAACTTTTAGACCTAAAAACTATACTGTGAATAAGTATTCTAAGTCTTATAGGACAGTGATGTCCGTCTGTTGACAAAAGTATCAGAGCAAAAATAGTAAAAGTTATCGACAAGAGGATTTCCGATAACTCGGTTCAGCTTACAAAGAATATGTTTAATTTGACCCATTAATCATCTATTCAAACTGGAACTGCTGGAAATTAATCATAACCAATTTCAACTTTAATCGCCATAGAACAAAAACATTCAGAAATAAGAACTATAATATTCTTTAAAAATTTATTCAGTGTCTTAAGAAAGGGTACATCTTCATTTGTCTCTCTCTACCAAAACCGAAGTTGTAAAAATTTACTACTACTTTCGGTGTCAAAATTGACGTCTATAGAACAAACATATCATGGCATGAAAACCAGAGGAACGTAACTCCAAAAATATAGTTTCCGTTTTCTTCATGTTTGGACATAATTTTGAAAGCCCCACTTGGTGGAAGTTGAACGTAACGCCATCTGTTCTCCTTGTCGATCATCTGTTGTAATGTAGCTCAATTACCATCTTATTAAAAGCACATCTTTCTAAGAAAATAATATTTTTGTCCTCTCGCCTGTAAACCTACAAAAATGGAGTTACGTTCCTCTGGTTCTCAAGTGACGATATACACCTTCGTTTTTCTTGAATCAATTCAGTGTCTCAAGAATATGCTCTAGCTACTAAGGGAACCTTATATGCAAACAGAATGTGGAAGAAATTATTTGTTTCCAGTTTCAACGTTGGTCACCATAAAGCAAGAATAGTTAGGTATAGCAACAAGCTTTTTTTTTTCAATCCAGCGTTCCAAGAACAGATTCCATTCTCTCCATTAATCTTCTATTCAAACCGGAAGTGGTAAAAATTGAAAACTATGATAGACAGCGATTAGCAATTTCTTTCTATGGATTCGGTACAGTAAGATTATGTTTCATGCTTCATCTTATCCCTCTATTGCAACCGGAAATGGTTGATATGAAGCACCACTTCCGGTTTTAATATTAACTCCTTCGAACAAAATCAGTAAGAGACGTTAAGTAATGGCTTCTTGATATAAATCCAGAATCCGAGGAACAGGCTCCATGTTTGATCTTATTTCTGTATTGCAACCAGTAGTTATAGGTCTACTACTTCAATTTTGAGTAGTGAATTCACATAGTTTTAGAAGTCTATTGTGGTTTCACACTGTGAAACAAATCTCTCTTGTTATAATATTACAACCAATTTTTGGTGGACTGTATATATATGTTGTCTTTGCGAATTCTATTGAGGATTTTGAAACTTAAAATAAATCTTATATAAAACGATAATCATGTCTGTTTTCCGTGTGGTTGCGAAACATGGTTGCATACTTTGAGGGAAGAACGCAGACAAAATATTTGAGAACAAGATCCTGAGACGAATATTCGGACCCAAGAGGAACGGGAGTAAGAAATGCGGAAACTTCATAACAAGGAACTGCATAACTTAATACCGTTTACCAAACATTGTTAGAGGCAAAAAGTCTAGGAAGCTCAGATGGGCAGGTCATGTATCCAGAATCGAAGAAAATGGGAATGCTTTCAAAATTTTTAACTGGAAGTCCAATCGGAAAACGGCCATTCGGAAGACCTAGGAGCGAATGGGAGGACATATTAAGATGGATCTCGCAGAAACAGAAGTACAAAGTAGAAACTGGATCCAGTTGGCTAAGGACAGAAGTAAATGGAGAGCTTTTGTAAACGGGTCATTGAACCTCCGGGTTCCATAGGCCATAGAGTTAGTATATTCGAAATGATGCATTTGTGCTCTCACGTTCGTCCATAATTTTTCATAGTTTCGTGGAAGGATTAATTTCTCAAAGTTTTTAGCGCTTTTTTCAAACATTATATATATACACTGTAGATCAACAAAATAAAAGTTGCCCAGGCCTGACTGATGTAATTCTCCTCAAATGAACGTGTTTACAATTGTGATAATGCAAAATCAAAAATGCATTAGAAATATGAATAACTAGGTTCATTTACCTGCTTTGGTGGTTTAAAATAAGAATTTCAATCGATAGATACAAAAAAAAAAAAAATATATATATATATTGAAAAATCAGAAAATAAGTAATGAATATCGTATTACTGTTGTAGGCTGAATTTGGATTTAAAGGCATTGGAAATGTCACTGTTCATCTCAGCGATAGCGAAAACAATGGATTCGGTACTAATATCTGTCATTATTTTTATGTATTTTTTCCTTCCCTCCTCTAAGTTTCACCCTTAAAGAGAAATGATAAAAAACATTCCAAGCCAGAACCACATCTATGTTGAAAATTTGATAGAGATCGGTCGGGTGGCTTAAGAGTTATTAAATTTTATTCATTTTCATATATTCTCCCTCCTCCTTTCCCCTAAGATCCAGCGTCGAAGCTAAATGCTTAAAAAAATTCTAGATTTGAACCTCATCTATGTTGAAAATTTGATTGAGATCGATCGAGTGGTTCAAGAGTTATTAACTCACGGACATAAGTCACTTTATATATATATATATATATATATATATATATATATATATATATATATATATATATATATATATATATATATATATATATATATATATATATTGATTTTTGTATATCTCCTCCTCCTTCCGCTCCTCTACGTTGCCCCGTTAAAGTGAAATGATAAAAAACATTCCAGGCCCGAACCTCATCTATGTTGAAAATTTGATCGAGATCGGTCATGTGGTTTAAGAGATATTCAGTCACAAACATAGTGACTTTGATTTTTATTTAAATAGATAGATCGATTGAATAACAAAATTAATAATTCAACATAACATTGATTTTCCCTCATTTGCACTCTTGTTACACAAAAGAAGAATTTCATCACGGTAACATATTGAGTAACCCAAGTACATACAAATTATATTTAAAGCAGGAAAACGTACTAGACGAAGGTATCAGTATACAATTATCCTATAAAAGCACTATCAATGTCTTCAGCTATAAAGTAACTGATTACCACGTCCTTCAGACAGGGAACAATTTATTTCAGGAAGAGCAAATTATGGCTATAATATTCTATAATGGAACCATGAAGTGTTTTGCAATTAACTTCACGTCCAGAGAGCAGAGAAGAAAATAATCGTTGTGTCATTCATTCTTCTAAGGAAGAAGGGGAAAAAAGAGGCCACTGATATTACGTAAGACGAATAAAAGTGCTCATAAAAGTGGTCTTAAAAACGTATTAAATAAGAGAAGAACAGTTATTGGAGAACAATAATTTCGTACTGAAATATTAAGGTTTCACGTGACCAAAAACTTCGAAACTTCGTTGTTATGTTATACAGTATAATTCATTAACTTCTGTTAGACTTTGTTTTTCCAGTGCCTAGTTTTATTTTTAATTTTAAGAGGAGAGGAAAGGAAGCGTAAAACTGAGTTTTGAAAACATGACTTCTTAACAGCTCCGTACGTTTTTCGATGTTGGTATATTATATTTTGTTAACAAGTAGGATTGGGTCACTGTTAGGATTATTTGTGTCACTGTTAGAAGACGCGTGCCACTGTCAAACAATAGGTAGAATCTATTGCTTAAGAGTGTACATATCTTTATATTCATTGAGGATAGCAATCAACTTAGCATGATTGCCTCGCCACAAGGAGATGATTTCCGGGATGTTACTCTACTTGTTGGATTGGTAATGTTAAACCATCTGGTCCATAGTTCATCTTAACCTGCAGTTATCTGTGCTGTTGTGCACGTAGTATTCCTCCAATGTTAGCCCCTCGAACCGTATTGCCATACGGCACGTAATCCCACGATACCAATTGGGGAGTGGATCATGTCTACTGTGTCGCCAGACAGAAATTCTGAGTGGCTGCTAGTTATACATACTCGTGGAGGGTTCTTGCTAGCGAATCACAACCTACCATGCCCTACATTGTCACAATTTCGATAATGCATATTTTCTGTAAGTTGGCCACTTTTCAATGGAACCGATTGTGGTCAACATAGATAGGTTTCACTGTACTGTTCTCTCTCTCTCTCTCTCTCTCTCTCTCTCTCTCTCTCTCTCTATATATATATATATATATATATATATATATATATATATATATATATATATATATATATAGGTAAAAGTGGATCTGAAAAGGTGGGGGACGGTAGGTAGCGGCATGACGTCACGCCGTTCCCCTGCCTATCTTTGCCCATTGTGTTTTTTAGGAACTGGGAGGTCGCCATACATATTTTTTCGAGGTAGAGGGACGTCATATATCAGTAAATTACGTCACTTTGTGTTGTGTGAGCAAGAGATGTCCAGCCTTCAAGTGGCACAAAACAAACTGGCGTAAGTTAATTACGACTGTACGTGTTTTGCCGAAGTGCCTTCAAATCACTTAGCACAAAATAAACAAAATGTTTTATATCTGAAAAACGATTAAGAATTCAGTTACCCAATAGTGATGTGATAAATTACATTAAGCATGTAGACAGCATTTCCCAAAATGGTAATTTTTCAGTTACGCCACTTCGTGTTTGGAGGATCGATGTATTCTACTTGTATGCCACTATGTGTAATGCTAATTATACCTATATCAAACTGATGTGTAATAATGGAAAATACTAATCCGCCAACACGTTGCTTAAACATGCTATGTTTACTGGAATGCAATTAACTGAAATCTAACTACTAGCTAACAACGTAATTAGCAATACAACTAGCAACTATGACTACTCAAACAAATAATTACCTTATGTTAGAATAATTTTATGTTTACCGTGGTTTGATATTCTTACATGTTGTTCAGATAGATCGATGCTTACAAGAATATTCTGGTGTGTAAAACTAAAGTTAAGCGCTCGAATACATTCATAAATCAATTTTCGAAGTGTACTGTTTCATTCGTTTGTTTAGATTTAATTGCGTATATACGAGATTACGTCCAAAGTTACCTTTCATCGGATCGACAACAGCTCTTTTCACATCATTATTCATTTTAAAGGTTGACGTCCTTCTGTGGGCTTACTTTATCAGCCACTACCGTGCAGTCTGAGACTCCTAGCCTTCATAGAATCCGGATCATCAAGATACGGAGCGCTACGGATGGCGACAGCTGGACAAATGCTGGAACTGATCCGATATGTACAACACCGTTAAGCTGATACATTTCTCCAACTTAGTCTCATCTGCCTCAAGGCGTTTTCGGGTGTAGAACCGGAACAGCGACAATTAAGAAAACCACGTGGACAAAGGTGGACGTAGGTCTTAGCAAAATTAAATAAAAAGAAAGTTCACAGGACAAACAATTTTTACAACAAAGAACGACAGATCACTATTTGATTTCTCAGAAAATCAATGTTTTTATTTTTAAAATAGTCTTTAATACTGTATCGCATTCTGTTTCTAAGTTGTAGCAATTATGTAATGTCGATTGGTGGCACTTTCTACTACTTCTGTTGCGGCTGAGATTGGTGTTGTGCACTGGGTTTCATGGGAGAATGATGAAGTTTCTTAAGTAAACAAAACTTTTGTTTATTTCGTTAGCTCTGTAAAATGGGCATTAATGATAATATCAGCTGTACATATTTGATAAGGGTTAGTCATAATCCTGGTGTGCCTGTTCTCTTGTCACGCGCTAACTTCTGACAAATAGCGAAAAGTGTCCCGTAATGGCCTCCAGTCCATGTACTATCCTGCAGGGACATTTTTAAAGGTTGTTTGTGAATTAAGTCTTTGGAACAGGCTTCTGTCAATCCTGAGAGAGGATGTCCGTGGGAGAAGGTTGCTATTGTCATCTATAAGAGCTTTGTGAAAGAAAAAAAATTCATTATTTACTTATTCCTTTGAATGATCAACTAGGAGAGGGGGCAATCTCAGCTACTGAAATTTTTTTTTGGTTTGGAGTTTAGCGTTCTATTCAGCATCGACGAGATACAGATCTACAGTTTAATCACACACATGAGCTCCCATCGGGAACTGAACCCTGGTCTTCCACACCAAAAGCGCATACGCTAACTTTGTAACAAAAAGGAAGTACTACTGAGATTTATGTTGTACAGACTAAAGGGATTGTTTAGTAGTTTTAGTAGTTTCATTTATTGTATGACTGAAATCGAACGTAGATCTAGACAATATAGATCGGGTCAATAAACTCCAGCAAAGATTTACACAGACGCCGCATGCGGTTCCGTACAAGTAAAATGTAATGCACTCGTGACTTTTCCGACTCACAGAGATATGAAAAGTTACGTGTACGTAACATCGCATAATATTACAGAAGAGGAACCTAGTTTATAAAGAGGACCTTTCGTGCTAAACGAACCGATCTCTTATTTCATCATCGTACATATTTTAATTCTGTCTAAACTTGCATGTACGCTTGGATGTTACTTTTATCGTAATTTCGAAAGTATTACAGTTAATATGAGGGCAATTGTTTCTAATGTAAGTAGAAAAAAAATAGCCCTCGTATCTTTACCTATACCAAGCTCTAGTAGAAAGTTGTTTTACATAAAATATGATTCACTTTGACGAAAACTTACTGGAAAAATATAGGAAAACAGCTTTTACTTCTTTAATATAAGTTCTCCAGTTCCAGTCCCAGCCTTCTAAGCTGACTGTAGTTACTCAGTACTGGGGCCTTCATAAGGCGCTGCTGACCGACCAAGCCGCCAGTCGCTGTGTTTCAACAATCAGCACACGTCTGTCGGTTTGGCACTGGCTGTAGAACTAGCGGCAGTATCAAAGCTGTTCACAGCAACAGCTGCGCCAGCTTAGAGTTGAGGCGTGCCGCTCCGTGCATGGCAAATAAACATGTACAGTTCGATTATCCGAACAAACCAGTTTTCCGAACACCCATGTCCCCCAATTACTTCGGATAATCGACGCTCTACTGTACAGAGAAAGTGTTGACGATATATTGATATCCCTTTATAAGATGATACATAGAAGTGTGGGACAAGAAAAGTAACAATCGGCTTTCAAATAGTTTACCTTGAGTCCGGATGCAGGCTCGAAGCCTGGCGGGCCATTCGGTGGGTCAACAGAATTACGAAGTCTTTCAGGGTGGATGATGCGGGATGCCTTGACCAGGACGCGTTTCAGGAAGCTCAAATTAGATTTTTTTTCTCGAAGGACAGTGTTTGAAGCACTGAACACCATTGTTTGTAGTCTAGCAGATTCAGATCCAGGCTGCTAGAGGGACGGTCTGATGTGAAAATGAAGTTTTGGACGTTGACTCATAGCCACTCCTGTGTTAATCGTGCCTTATGCACGGGAGTGCACGGGAGTATAATCCTGTTGGACGGCCCACTGTTAGTTGGGGAACATGGAGGTACTCAATGTTTTTACAACGGGCTCCAACACTGTGGTTTATTACACCGTAGCGATATTCTCATCCCTTGTTCATAAAATGTAGCCGTGTTGTGCTGTTAAAGCTGACATCCAACCACTTCATGACTAATGCTAGATACTATAACCTTTGCACCCTGGAAACATATTCAGCAGCTTGCACTGATGATAATGCGTATGCGCGGTCATTTTGAGTATTAAAGAACTGCCCAACTGTGAACAGCTGCTATTCAGAAAAGAGAATTGTCCAGTGACCATTTCCTCTATAACTTTTGAGGATGACTTTGGCTTTAACCATTCTGTATTGCAGGGTTGCAAATAAGCAACAAAACTTTACTAGCCCAAGAAAGAAGCAACTAGCCCCCGTCCCACATCTCAGTCGTGACTTTTATAGTCTTTATTGTTTAAAAACTCGCCCGCACGCATGAACCACTTGCCCCGGGCGAGTGGTTATTTGCACCCCTGCTTTACTGGCATAATGCATCAATCAGGAAAGATCTGTAAATCGTTTGCAGACCCTGAGTTCCAGGTCCTGATTGAGCACCCGTGACATACTTGGTCTCGAAATGGACATTTCTCGGGACATCACTAACTGAGTTCTGACGGGATTTCGCCGGTTTAACTTCCTGTGGTGTCCTCACCTTGCAAGGTCCACGCTGCTGCTCATTGACACTTCTAGTTTCATTGTAACGTTGGATAATGCAGTAGACAAATCGTTTACTGATTTGTAAGGATTTCAGAGTGGCGAAGATCCGTATTGGTGGCATGTCTACCTAGTTCAGCGCTATGACTGCAACACTATTCTCGTAGTCGCCTTACTTCATCGTTACACATTCCCGCGGCCAGGCGTTTTACTATGAAATGAACAGCTTATGGATCCACTTCGGCCGCGATACTCAGATGGAAGCACGCACTCATATCCAGCGTGGTCAAACGACAGCCAAAATCTCTGACAATATATATGAAATAACTAGATATTTACATCATTTACCAGCAAGGAGACTATTCAAGACGAAAGTTACAGTTTAAAGTGGCATCCGAACCACTTCGTTGCATCCGAAACTCTTTCAGCGGAGATCAAATCCAGGACCTTATGTATAGAAGGCATCTGTTATAACCACTAGGCTAGAGAAGTCGTTAAGACACTGGTAAAAATAATTTCAGATTTAGGAGAATCTCTTAGATAACATACTTTATGGAGGAACCAATATGTCAAGACTGACGTTTCGGAGTTCGGACGGTGATCTCAACCATACTATTGACGAAACGCCAGTATTTAATATGGTGACTCACGTCAGTAGATGACAGTCATAATTACTTTTCAGTCAGCTGGTAATTCAGTCAGCAGATAACGTTAAATAGAAGTCTTTGATTGGTAATAAAAATTTATAGTTTTATTCTGCTTGAATAGATTAATTTATGTAGTAATAAGTAAAAAAATACAGTTAAATAACAGATTTATCTATTGTTATTTTTATGTTATTAACAGTGATATACATACTCCTAACGATTATATAATACTACTGTGAAAGAAAATAACGAAATATTTGGTAGTTAGAAACACAGTGTTTGCTTAATGAACATCCCTCGGGAGGGATATTGAGGCTCGGTACACTTGTAGAAATTCGAAATATGTCTAAGCCTCCATGTATATCGATGATGATAGAACGTTTTCCAATATATGTTACAAATCCCTTGTTTCAGAAACATAATCCACTGTTCAGTAAGTTTTTTTTGACCATACTTTGACAGTTTATTTCTTTTATATTGTTCAGATATAGAACGGTAAAAAATGTTCCCACACAAGGAAGAGAAAAAAATCGTGTAACTATGATGCCTTCTCCGCCAGGAAACGTTATTATATTTTCTATCCTGTTCATTCGTGTAATGAGTTTTTAGATAGGAGGTGGGAAAGAGGACGTAGGTCGGTGTCTTCCTAATTCAATTCATTCATTAACGCTTCTGTGTGGCATTCTGTCACCACTGTTGATAAATTGCGTTTCTCTTACACGCGACAGTCTTCTTCGCATCCAGTTAATTGCCTTTTTGCACCTACTCGTACGTGAGGCAATGTCTCCGAGGGAGGGTAATGTACCATAATGTAATTTTCCTTATACTATCCGGCGGGATATACGTATTAGGGTAACGAAGTGGTTAATATCAAATACCGAACCTTGTAGCTCAATCATGATAGATTTTATTGGATTCAAATCACCCTCTAAGCGAAACTAGTATTGTAAAACTTTTCCATTGTGAAAGCTGTTGTCACTGAAAACTTGTACCTTATGGAAAGCATTAATGTCTCATAAATTTTCTCTATACATTGAGTTGGTACGATAGAAAATGTCTAACTTAGTGTGTTAATTTCAAGGGTCATACAAATGTAAGATACAATAATGATTATTTAAAAAACCTCCAACCATAGCCACACATTCTTGTTATCGCTTAGCCAAGACAAAGTTTGGGTTCTGTGACGAAGGATGTCTGCAGTCTGTTATGCACACAGTCCTCAACAGCACGTTGCGTCGTCAGGTCATGACGAAATTTTTTGCCCGCCAAGGGGTGATCGAGGCCGGAAGAGGTGGTATTTGGTGAGAAAAATATTAATTAAATACTGTGGGCGAGGAAGATTTTTATATTGGAACTCAAGGAGACTGTACACTGTCTTTTGAGCAAGAGATGGACATATATTTTCATGGAACGTGAAGAAGCTATCTATATATGTTAAAAATTGCTGCATGTTTGAGGACAATCTTGCGTTACGCTTTATGGAATTCAGCATTGTAATGATCCACATTGGGAATCGTCTCGACGTACATTGTAAAATATAAAAGAACATTTTAAACACTTTTAGTACAGATGTTGAGGGGAAAATATTTCAAATCTGTTTATAAAGTGTGCTTCATGCGTCCAAAAGCATTCATTCTCCGAAAACAATATCTAGGATGACATATTTAAACCATTTCGAAGAAATGTCGATGGTATACTAGCTCCAACGACTCTTGTTGATGGGGTCGTGATTTTGGATACCGTCTTGGACATTATCACAATCAAACTGCTGTAATGACAATTTGTGATTATCGTAGCTGACTATCTTTTATCAAAAGTGATAATTTGACCCTAGAATCCTTCACGGTTATTCCATACAGTCAGAGAGCTGTACACCTATAGACGGTGATCCTTCTTGGGCGATGTCAACTCATGCGACACCCAGAGTAGAAATTTTTATCAAACTGATTGCACTGAGCGGCCGAGTCTCATTGGTATGCCTAATTCGTTTTTGATTGTTTGAACACTTTTCTATGATTTATTTCCAGTTCTCCTGGGCAATGTCAACTCTTGCGGTACTCATGAGTACAACTTTTCATCATACTGATTGCACAGACCAGACGAGTATGTCTAATTCGTCTCTAATTGTTCGAACACTTTTCCCATGCTTCGTTTCCATAGTGTTCTTGAGGAGCTAAGGAGAAGAAGCCGTTTGTCGGTAACCACAGGGCACATTGTTTCACTGGCACAAAAATTCAAATCAACGGCCTATGTAAGTTTATTCTCCACTTTGGTTCAAATGCATTGTTGATGTTTATCGCAGCTATATATGCACAGAATGTTCTAAATTAATCTCGTAAATGAAAATCACTATCTTTTGTGCGTTCTAGATGATACATTTCCACAAGATCCCCTGCTCAACAACACACTACGTTCTGACTGTGAAGTTAATGACGTTATGGACGTGACCGTTGGCAGAATGTGTATATCGAATATCTTGAAAATTAGAGTAATCCATGTGGCTTCTGCATCATAATTCTTCTTCACACATCATTTGTTGTTGTGTATTGTATCACAAATGCCGTTTCTTGGATGACTCAGGTGAAAGAGGCGATAAATTGAAAATGATTGTAGCTATTTAAGACAGTATAACTTACGTGAGAAGAAAATATTATCTGTGAACTGTAATGCTT
>NW_027657679.1:0-21790 GCF_964235325.1 Thermobia domestica | reverse complement strand
TTTGAACTCCACTTAAGTATCCTATTATTAATTAGTTCGTAGATGTTCCGACTACTGCTTGTCATCATCATCAGTACGTGCTAACTAATTAATATTTATATTGATTCGTGAACCCACATAATGCTGTGAACAACTGTGCAAAACTATAGTAATACAAAGCCAAACTTTAAATCTATCTAAGTCTGGTGTGTTATAAAAGAATAGCATATTATATATATCACAAATCGTAAGCACGTTATTGAAAATATCCTTGATGGAACGTATGGATAGGATGTACGGGTGGCTGTCTTTCTGTGGAATTTGGAACTAGCGCCCAATTATAACTTCTATCGTCTATTTGCTAACCTTAAAATAGTTATTTGCAATTTTCACCAATTTACAGACTTATGCCTTAACATAGTTACAATATTAAAAGGAGGGGTGTTATGTCATTTTTCATCTTTATAAAGCCCTTACATCCTTCATTTAAGGGTTAAGAGAAATAGTTTTAAACGAAGACAGCCAGAGATTATGTCTGCTTTGAGCAAATCGCGAGAATATTTATTATAAAATAATTCCGTGTAGTTTTAAAATATGTCGTTAAATTTAGAAAATGATTTGCTATTAAAAGGTGTAGACATATTTACGGTTATTTTTGACTGTCTACTGTGGAACATTCCTGTACACATCACGTTCAGCGTGACATTTACATGCACTTGCATTTTGTGATGTATATTTTCGTAGATTTAATCAACTTTATTTCTTTTAATTTTTTTAGATGTGTGTCAGATATATATGACCAGTGGCATACGTAAAATCGGAGTTACCGGGTTTGACAACAGTATTGTATCGCCAGACCACACGAAAAATCGAAAAAAGTTCCAAAATATACTAAATTAGGTAAGAAATATACTAAATGAGGTTATAGGTCTATTAGATTAGATATGTTAAACCTTCAAAACAGGGGCTTGTAAACTTTCTCAGGAAATAAAAAAAAAAAAGTATTATTTAGTTCCCCTCCCCCAAATTACTTTGTAGCGACTGGCTCAAGAGGCGTTGATGAGGGTGTGAACTTGCATTCTTCTGTGCAGATTCACTTTAGAGGACTTTAGTGTACGTACATAATATGAACTATTGTGAAAAGACACTAACCAACTTGTGTTAGGTGGCTAAAAACATGAATGCTACCCAACCGAGTCAGAACAGGACCGCAGAAGGGGGACCCCGAAATGAAGCGAGGGGTGCGTCCGTAGGTAGTAGGCGCGTCAACGACGATCGGTATGCGCAGAAACGAGGATGGCGCAAAACATGGCATAATACACTTATTTTTTTATGTGTGAATTTGGAGGAAAACTAAATATACCCTAATGCACTTTGAGCAACATAAATTTTCTTATTTTAACGATGTGAATCTCAGCTAACTCAATAAAATGAATTTTTAATGACGTGGCAACATCAGACTCTTTTTCTTTAACCACTGGCAACAATAACTGTGCTAAAATTTAACTGGAACACTAAAAATGTACTTCCACATATATGCATAAAAAGAAATAATAGTGCTATGTTTCGTTTTCGACATTTGTAATATGGGCGTACATTTCACTTCAAGCAATCGTTTAAGAGCACGCCCGAATACAAATAAAATTATTAAAAAGGTTAATTTACCTATAAATTTAATGCAAAACAGATTTCTCTTCATTCCTTCTACAATCATAACCATTTGATTTAAAAATAAATAAATAAATAAATAAAATACAAAACGGGTGTTTTCTACCCTTGTTTCAGTCCCTTACGCTATTACAGCAGCATCGTTAAAATAAATTCAACGCCTAGGCTTAATTGTACTATTTTTATATTATCTTCTATGATACTATACAATAACGTTGCCAGAAATACTTTATCTTACTTACACGTTACGCATATTATCAATTAACAAGCAGTATTTCTTTTCTATCAACATAAATTTACGAGACCGGTAGTTGGGCCTCAATGCACAAGTTACCGAACAACGTACGCGGACATTTAAATCTTACTGCGTACATATCATACAGATATTGCGATTGGAGTACTAAAGAACTACCGTGTTAGTAGCCTATTTATATAACACACTTACCTACTGGTTTATGCCCATTCATGGCATAAAATAATTGAACCTCTGTGTCGACATTCCATTCGATTTCTTCTGTCACATTATTGTTTCCTTTATCCTTCACCGCCATGATGGTAAACTTTAGAAGCGTATTTTTGCAGTCAGCTGTTTTAAACATTAAGTAGAAAAAGAGTAACAGACAGCGATGTAAATTCTTATCTATAATACTTAGTTCAGGACAATATTTTCAAATAATGATGTTATTTTCAGTTCCTTGTCCATTTTAAAACAAAATAACTATTCCTCATACTATCCCTTTTTATAGGAGCATAGTTATATTCAATATATATATATACATATATGAACTTCTCTTAGCACGAAATGCACTCTTTACTGCCTTAGAAAGTGTTTCTTAAGGAAGGAATTGCTTTATTTGATGCAGAGCGACTGTAAGAGAGTCAAGTATAACTAAAGCGTGTGGATATATGGTATAAAAAGTACAGTGCATAATACAAGAATCAACTTTAAAAAACACACAAACCAATTTGTGCTAGTCGCCCACTAAATAACGCCATACCGAGTCAGGGCAGGAGCGCAGCAGAAAGCTGTGCAGTAACGTGGGGGTGGGTCCGTAGGGAGTAAATTCATCAGAACGGAAGGAATACATATAAGGGAGAGTAATGGGAAAAACACTTTATATGACATAAATCACACGCTTTACTTGTGGCACACCTTTGCGACATTTTTGTGATAACTTTGGACGCTATCTTCACATAATACTTCACTTCATCATGCTTCCTTATGGAGTACTATTTGGGTGGTAAAAACTAAATTTGTACCAAATATTTCTACTTTATTATACATGGGAGAGGTAAGATCCGATATATTTTGATTATTTATATATTCGATCCGATATATTTATTGGGAAATCATGCAATGTTGGGCATTAATCAATTAAAATCAATAACAATTGATCAATCAATTGATAGTAACTGCTCTGAAAATTAATTGCAATTTATTCCAATGGCAATTAATTTCAATTTATCTTTCGCAATTAACATCAATTGTAATTGAATTCAATCATGAAATTCGCAATTAAATATAAGAAATTATTAATTGTTAATTGGTTACCAGGGAATTAAAACTTGTAATCGTTAATTGTTAATCATAAAGATGAATTAAAACGTTTAATTGTGAAATGCAATGGACAAATTGAAACATGCACTTGTTAATTGCAATTCAAGTCAGCAATTAAAAGTAAAAAATAAGAAAAATGTGTATATTGCGTTGTTCACTTGTCGTTATTATATCATACATTTGAAATAAGGTACTTATATGAAATGCTATATAACGGTCTTCCCATCACCCCTGAGAAAGAAGATGGAAAGGTAGTTTTTTGATATTATGTTTATGCTTCTATCCTTGGGAGGTCTCTATATGCCTTTCGTGCACACAATTTACAGACAAAATATCAACTGCTAAAACAACGGCCAAGTAAATAGCGACTGCCGACCTAATATTTAATCATGTAAAATAATACATAGTAGAGTGTCAACATTTCTTACCGGGGAGATCCACTACTACGAATCTAACTAACCTTACGCAGTTTATTTTAGACTCCTTGAACGGAAACAGTTTTTCTATTGATGTAATATATACCAACTTTGCGAAGGCATTTGCCAAATTAGATCACAACATATTGCTTAACAAATTAGCAAATTTGAGCTTATCAGAAGCGTTATTAACTCTAATTAAATCCTTTTTAAGAGAACGTGTACAGTTTGTTACTTATAATGGGCTATGTTCAGATAGATACGTGATTCATTCAGGAATACCTCAAGGGTCTAAACTGGGTCCACTCTTTTCCTTTTGTTTATTAATGATTTGTCTGGCGTTATAAAATATTCCAAATGTCTGTTGTACACGGATGACTTAAAAATATTTCGGCAATAAATAATATGGAAGACGCAAAGAAATTACAAAAGGATCTTGACAATTGTTACAAATGGAGTATTGATAATAAACTACAATTTAACGTTAAAAAATTTTGTTATTACTTTTTCACTACAGAATGAACCAGCTCAATATAATTATAAAATTTACAATGAAATATTACAAAGATCAACACAATTAAGGATTTGGGTGTTACTTTAGATACAAAATTAAAATTTAATTTACATATTGATAGAATTGTTAATGAATTCTATAAAGCTTTGGGATTCATAATTAGAAATTCATAGGAATTAAATAACGCAGAAGTGTTAATTAAATTATTTAATTCATTAGTTAGAAGTAAATTAGAGTACGCTTCATTAGTATGGTTCCCCTGTTATGATAATCAAATAAAGAAAATCGAATCAATACAAAAAAGATTTTTCAGGTATTTATGGTACAAGAGATTCAAAATCTCTGCGTATGATATGAAAGTTAACTATAGTGTTATCTTAAGGGAATTTAATTGTACGTCTCTGGTAAAAAGGAGAGAAATAATGCATAATGTTTTTCTATTTAAAATTATTAATGGTATTATAGTTAATCATGATTTTCCGGAAATATTAAAATTTAGCACGAGTAGAAATTTAGCAAGAGTACGATTACCATTTGTTATACCTAAATCTAAAACAACCTCCCATAAAAATTCACCACTTGTGAGACTTTGTAAGAAACATAATGATATTATAAAATCTGGAATAATCGTGGATTTTACGATGAAAAGTATATAAAATTGATTCTATTGTTTTTGAATCCTGCTTATGTAATGTAATGATTATGTTATTGCATTCAAAAAAGAAAAAATAGCCTGCATGAATGTTGCTATTTTAGACGTTTTTCTTTTTTCTGTTTTTTTCTTATATTTATTTTAATCTAATAGATTATTTAGCAATTTCACAATTGTATATTGAATTTGTATTCACCTGTTGTAATTGGAGCAATTGGGTCTGTAATAGGTGTGTGTTAAATAAATAAATAAATAAACCATTTCCAGTTTCACAATTTATCATAACAAAACAAAAATGGTAATAAATATCGACAAAAATCGTTTTCGCAACCAATACAAGGTCTTAATCGTATCTTATCTCCAAACCCCCAATACTACATCGAAACTGGAAGTGATTGCTGGAACATGGTTCCCTTATTTCTAATGAGAGGATATATACTACGTTTAATCTTAACTTGAAGGGCTTGCAAGATGCTGTAGTTTTGGCATAAATGCTTTTCGCCATGATTCACTCATATATCAAAAATAAACAAAAATCCGTCTAGCGGTGTAGAAGGAATTAACAGTCAAACAATTTTACATTCATTTATATATACCAGGTGTATTTGAAAACAGCTGTACAACATAATATATACGCAATTAGTGTTGGTTATTAATCAAGTAAAATCAATTGCAATTAATTAATCAGTAATTGCACTTGAATGAATTGTAAATTACATTCAATTGCAATTGAATGATGGATTTAATTGCAATTACGTTCTACAGTAATTACTTTCAATTGATAGATTAATTGCAATTGATTCTCGTTGATTAATGGTCAATTGTAGTTAACAATTGACCATTACTTATTTCAACTGTTAATTGCAACTAACAATTAAATTTATAGATTAAATGTTAATTGTTAATTCAATTGAAATTTGCCCAACACTGGAATCAAGTAAAACGTTCCTTCCATCGATTTTACAACATAAAACGGGATAACAGTTCTAGTTCCCCTAGTTCTTCCTGCAGTTTAATTAATACAGGACAATCACTAATAGAAAAACTTATCATTTTTATTTTACTTATTTATTCTCGACTAAATATAGGATACTATTACTATCTAAGGTTTACATCTCAGCGGGTAGAACCATTGTGTGATGTTATAAATTTAGTATATTATTGCATAGTAGAATGTGATATAAACGTTAAAGGGTATCAGGGACGGCTTTTAAATGCAGTCATAAAGTCATGTGCCTTACTAATTAATAGAAAAAATAATAGTTAATAAAAAAATAATTACAAGGATTTATTTTTTCTTGTATAGGAATAAGGAGCGGGACCGGCCAACTTCTTTTTAAGTTATTTAAATATAGTCTAAAAACCTGATTTATGTCCATGAAAGATTTGCAGAGATTTACGTAAAGTAAGTAATAGTGTTTAATGTTATCCTTTGTTCAAGTGTTTTGGCTTGCCTTTTCCACGTGAGCCTGCACAAACACTTTTAACATGACGGAGAAAGCGTATTTTCTACCTACCTTCGTGCGACTAGTGAACGAAGAGAATAGGGAGGTGACAGAGAAGATGATGTAGCATGGAGCCTTTTGATGAATCCCTGATTTTGAACACACCACACGATGGAGGTAGGTGTATGAGAAAAGATTTGCTAGTCGCGGAAGAAAGAACAACTCATATCGTTTCATGGGCGACATAGTTTTGCAATAGGTTTTCCAAGAATTTTTTTTTTACGAGAACACATATATAAATAATTATGAAGAGAAAACAAAATACTTTCTTTGTGTAATGGGGATTTCGAAATGTAATTACATGTGTCTTTTTCAAGGGTTTTGAAGAACGAATTAATATTCTTGAACTGCATTTTAAATTGATTTACCTCTGAAATGTTATTGTGAAAGCAAGCATGTGAAGCCACAGAAAAATATATGTCAGGGTTAGGCTATAATAAATGATTATTATAAGATAGCAATAAATAACAGCCAATTGTCGTGTGTGTTAAGTATGTTTTAGGCAGAGAACGGCCACGGCAGGTTCAGTAAAGTCGGTTCCCGCTAGACTTGAGTAATTTTACTAATGTCACTCGTTTTGGAGGTTTCTTTTATGGGTATACAGTTGGTAAACACGTTCTCCACATGGGGTACCAGGGTCTACGTAAAACTGTATATCTACGTCTTGGTGCTAGAAACTGAATGGTCGAAGGAATTCTCATTTGCTTTACAAACGACTAAAGTCAAACGAATAATTGGATTTCAATGCACCATGTAAATATTATGATAATATTATTAAACATTATCATATTTAATAGTTTACAAGTTAATTAATATTATAAATGTACGAGAAATGAAACTAATTAACTTTTCATCATTACTTAGTCTTTTATATCCGTTTCCAACTGCACTGTTAATAATTATATATGTTAATGGCTACGTAACGAAATAAGTTTTGGATAATCAATTAATTCATTTTCAAGAAATAGTTTGAGCAGCAGTGGCGTATTTAGGGGGTGGCTACCGGGCTCAAGCCCCCCCCCCCCGAAATAGATAAATTTATATATAGTATATATAATAACTGTATACGTACATTCACCCAGCATATATACATCCACTCCCGAAACAAAATCCTAAATACGAGACTGTTGAGCAGTATTGGCAACTAATTATTTTCCACTTCTTAAATAGCTTGAATTCTTTGTGCTGAGTAAGGTATTGAAAATTAAGTTAAATAATTCAATAGGACACATATGGATACATGATTATGCAGTGTCAAATTCTGTATGTTTTGTATTTGTGTTGCGTTTTTCATGTGAAGTCAATTGTTGTTTTATTATTTTTCTGTAGTGTGAAGAAAATGTACATTTATAAGTAAAATACTCACAAGTTAGTCCTGGAAAGTATTCAAAGAGATACACTATGTGATCAAAAGTACCCGGACATCTGGCTGAAAATGACTTACAAGTTCGTGGAGCCCTCCATCGGTACTGCTGGAATCAGTGGCGTATCCTGAGTTTTGAGGTTGGGCATGCAATGTTCCAATACCACTACTTCTACTACCACTATATAATAATAATAATAATAATAATAATAATAATAATAATAATAATAATAATAATAATAATAATAATAATAATAATAATAATGATATATTATTATTATTATTATTATTATTATTATTATTATTATTATTATTATTATTATTATTATTATTATTATTATTATTATTATTATTATTATTATTTGTAAAACGCTCCAGCACTCCTTTATGGTGGAACATTCTACCTTGCGGCGTAGAACAAACTTTACATCTGTTTCAGTATCATGATGATGATGATTGGTGTTCTGCCCGAAGGCAAGTCTTTGACCCGAAGGTCCCATGGTGTTTTTCCATTGCCTTCCATAGGATGATGATGACGTCCTAAGGATGGGACCAACAGCTTAACGTGGGATCCGAACCACTTGTGTCTCCACCGGGAATCGAACACGGGACCCCTTGATTACAAGGCGACGAGCGTAACCACTCATTCGCGGGGGACACAATATTGAATGATGAAAAGAAATAAATTTTGTTCAAGTGCAAACAGTACACTGTTCGAGAAACGAATGTTCCACCGTCAATTTCTAACTAGTTTTCAAAATCACTTTTATGCTTTAAAATGCTTGCACTTCCTCTCCCGCTAATAAAATAACGTAGTTCATATATATTCTTACTAGGTAGGTATTGAACGATTTGAAAATACACACTATTCACTCGGAAACACAACTAAGGAATAATATAATCAATCCAAGGGTTAATATAATCCACCCAATAATCAGTCCAATGCTGTGCTGAATTTGCTTCTCCAATTTAAGCTCTTAAAAAAAAAAAAAAAAAAAAAAAAAACAGAGACAGTGGTAAACCAAATAAGTTGGCAAATGTGAATGAGGACATGAGGAAGATTGTCAGCGAGGACAATCATCCCCTTTCTCAAAGAGGGACACCTTCGAGCAGGCAGGCACATTGTGCTTTTTTTCTCTCCCTCTCTCTCTGTTTCGTTTGACAGAAGAGCAAAAAGAATGTGGATGCTCCAATCGCCCATGTAAAACTGTAATGAAGTCCCAGTCGTCATTGCATTTCCTCTTGTCCCTCTCGCCCAGAAACTTACGAAACTAATGGATACTTTCTTATATATGTTCCTCGCTACGTTCCAGCGGTTTCTCAAGCATGTATATAACTCCAAAGTTTGTTTGTTACATTGGTGTGCACATCTATAAGCGCATCCTAATAGTAATGCGGAATTAATACTTGAAAAAAAAAAATTGTTTGGGAAAAGAAGGGGGTTCAATGCTCTTTTGCGTTACTCTTGTACCCACCATTCTCTGTAAATATAGCATGTTCAAAAAGAGTAGACTATCAGAAAATAATTAGAATTATGATAATACTCACCAATTACTTGAAAAGAAAATCCACTCTTCTGGTCTTCTTGCAAAATTCCTCGGTGACTTTGTCAAAGAATGAATCTTTGCTTTTCATTTCTATTAGAAGATCTTTCTCTATAGACATCATCGCCAAAGCCGAAAGACGTTCTTGTCCTTGAGAATTTCTCTGGAATGTTTTTATGCGTTTCAAGGCCGAAAATGAACGTTCCACTGATGATGTAGTTGAAGGTATAACTCTAATTAATTCGCACAGTTTGTTAAGTTCTTGAAGGCCAGTCTGTAGACCATTTGAAACTAAGAAGTTGTAAATATCTCCCAAACTCCTTCCCACAAAATGATCAGAATTATAGACACCCTTAAGCTCGGCTTTCAATCGTACAAAATCAAAGAACTTTGCGTACATTTTCTCCAATTGCACAAACTGTTGTTCTGGAAAATCTTTTGAAAATTTTGAAAATTTAGAACAATCAAGAAGTTCCAAAAAAGACATTTCTGGGAGTGAATCAAAACGGTGCTGCAGCTGCAATATTATGGTGTCATATATTTCACAATAAAGCCTCTTGAATTCCTCCTCTACTGATAAGGGATTGGCTTGTTTTCGGCGTTTTGTCGGCGGATCATTAGATAGTAAGGTGTCGCGCCAAACTTCTTCAAAACCATTGTTGCGTTTTGATGACAGTCTCTCCTTCAGTGTCAGTATTTCTTTTGAACAATACACAATGTCTAAAGACTTGGACTGTAAGATATTAAACACTACATCGGTGAAAGTGTATATGTCTTGAAACAAATTTAGAAGAAAATTAAACTGAAAGTCATTTAACTTTGCAAGAAATCCGTCTGCCTCTTGTACTGTAATACTATCCCAATCCCCAGGAGATTCTAAGATGGCTTCTAATAGTTCCTGGAGCTGATCTTTGCAGTTAGCAATAGTTTGCACTAATCGGCTGGAAAAGTTCCATCTCGTAGCTGCAAGTCGTGGGAATCTTTTCTTAACAAATGTGTCCAACATATTAGTTCTTTTTGTTGAAGAAGAGAAAAATGCAGCAATTCCATTAATCGTAACGAAGAATATGCGAAAAGCACTAATAAAGGAAACGGATTGTGACAACACAAGATTTAGCTTATGCGCGTAACAATGTATAAAAATCGCCTCCGGAACAATTTCCCTTACCCGCCTCTGGACCCCACTTATGTCACCTGCTAACACTGCAGCCCCGTCGTAAGTTTGTGCGATCAGTTTATTTTTACACTCAAACTGTTCTAACACTTTCATAATTAGATTTGTTAATGCTGCAGCACTACGATCAGAACTAACGTCACTAAACCCTAAAAATCTTTCAACAACGTTATTGTTGTGACTGTAACGCAACACAGTAGATAACTGGGATAGATTGGTGACATCTGATGTTTCATCGATCATAATAGATACGAAACGACTTGTTTTGATTTGAGATTTAATTTCTTCAACCATAACTGCACCCACACTTTGTATTAAATCATTTTGAATTAAGGGAGATGTACCTGAGAAAACCTTAGATGTGGTCAAATGATGTTTCAATTTTGCATCAAATTCTGATAACAACTGTAGGATTTCCACGTAGTTGCCTCGGTTGTTCGATTCTTCGCTCTCGTCGTGCCCGCGAAAAGGTAATTCTTGCTTGCCTAAAAGACACGTCACATACGTTAGTCTTTTCAAAATTTCCCTACTCTGTTTTACGGTTTCATTATGTTTTCTAATATCCTCTCGCTTTTGCTTATCAAATTGTACGTCTATTCTAATTTTGCTAAAGGCCGCCAAAGTTATTAGTGCATTAACGTGAGAGTCCGATTTTTCGTGCCTTGTAATAGCAGTATGAAGGTTATTCAGGTCTGCGTAGCCCCGGTTTTTACTGTTCCATGGTGAGTTCTCGGTTCCGAACAAAACACAAGGCCAACAAAATAGTTTGCACAAATTTTCCGAACCGCAAAGCCACACAGTTTTATTATACACTTCGGGATTAAAATTACGCACACAAGTTTTGTTTTGTGACTTTAAGTTCGTTAGAGCTGGAGTGGGTCGTCCATTTCTTACTATAAGTAACTTTTCCTCCATAGGGCGAGCACTGAAAGGTTTTTCAAACAAGTTCAAAATTACGTCTTCTCTATCCATAGTAAACACTAAAAAGATACACTTCACACAAGACACAACACTAACGATAAAGTAAAACGCACGCACTATAAATATTTCATACAGCGAAACGAAATAGAGTTAAAGACCGCCCCGCACCACACATCTTTCCGAAATTTTTTCAACTATGAGTCAATGAACTTTTCCCGCTCGAACGAGGACTTCCAATAACACATTCTCTCGTCAATTTTCGCGGATTTTTCGGCCAACTTGTGCTTTCCGTAAGAGTACGCTTTGTTGCCGTAATTCAAACCTATATTTCACAGCATTGATAAAACATTTTTTTCATACACCGATACTCTCTTGCATTTAGATCCGACAACGCTGCAAAAGCAGAAGAAATTCTTTTTTCACGTCAGACATTTTTTTAATGCTTTGTTTCCAACCACTTAAGCATTTTTTTTTTCACTAAACAAATTCATACACATTTAAATCACATCTGCGCGATTCTTTATTTAACAAATAGTACATTAAGTGACTACAAAGTAAATGTATTTGAGATAATGTCAATACATATTCTCCGTACTAGCAATTTAATTCATTTAGCTCATTTCCTTCATTTAGCTAATGCAATTAAATTGAGAGAGTATTTGGTATATCTTTGATTTAGTCATTTCGTGTATATGTATAGATGGCAACTATGCTGCGTGCAACTTTCGAGTTGCATGCATTTTGGATTTCTCTCGCTTCTTTCACCCAATAAAACACAGGTTTACAGGCTAGCGGACGACAAGGATCTTCAGCGGATGCCTACACACATTGTCGAGAATACTGCAGCGCCACACGTGAACAGTTTTCTCAACTACTGACTGCCAACTACTAACGCGTACTGGCCTACGATATCAAGGGAAGTTCCGTAATTTTTCAGTCTTGGCTCCTTGAAAATTAATTAAAAATAAATAAACTAGAATAAGAACGCATGCAATGCATGCCTTGCATTCATGCAGAATACGCCGCTGGCTGGAATTCAATATGGTGTTGGCCCACCCTTAGCCTTGATGGCAGCTTCCACTCTCCAGGCATACTTTCAATCAGGTGCTGGAAGGTTTCTTGGGGAATGGCAGCACATTCTTCACGGAGTGCTGAACTGAGGAGAGGTATCGATGTAGGTCGGTGAGGCCTGGCACGAGGTCGGCGTTCCAAAACATCCCAAAGGTGTTCTATAGGATACAAGTCAGGACTCTGTGCAGGTCAGTCAATTACAGGGATGTTATGGTCGTGTAACCACTCCAATGCAATGCAATATGAACAGGTGCTCGATCGTGTTGAAAGATGCAATCGCAATCCCCGAATTGCTCTTCAACAGTGGAAAGCAAGAAGGTGCTTAAAACATCAATGTAGATCTGCGCTGTGAGAGTGTCACGCAAAACAACAAGGGGTGCAAGCCCCCTCCAAGAAAACACCACCACACCATAACACCACCACCTCCGAATTTTACTGTTGGCACTACACACGCTGACAGATGACGTTCACCAGGCATTCGCCATTCCCACACCCTGCCATCGGATCGCCACATTGTGTACCGTGATTCGTCACTCCACACAACGTTTTTACACTGTTCAATCGTCTAATGTTTACGCTCCTTACACTAAGCGAGGCGTCGTTTGTAGGAATGCGCACGGGACAAGATTTGTGGCTGTCTCGTCTCGAAAATGTACTTTAAAAGTGGTCTCGACTCGAAAAATGCACATTTCTCTATTGGAAGAGCCGTGTCTCGACTCGAATTTTGTCAGGAAAATCCTGTTTCGACTCGTATCGTGCGCATCCCTAGTCGTTTGGCATTTACCTGCGTGATGTATATCTTATGAGCAGCTGCTCGACCATGAAATCCAAGTTTTCTCACCTCACGCCTAACTGTCATAGTACTTGGAGTGGGTCCTGATGCAGTTTGGAATTCCTGTGTGATGGTCTGGATAGATGTCTGCCTATTACACTTTACGACCCTCTTCAACTGTCGGCGGTCTCTGTTAGTCAACAGACGAGGTCAGCCTGCACGCTTTTGTGCTGTACGTGTCCCTTCACGTTTAACCGCTTAAGGGTCGAATTTATTTTAGAGAAACGTCCCGTAAAGGTCGTATTTTTTTATTTCATATTTTAAATCTATCATAAATGCGTGCTAACACGATCTATTTTAAAAGTCAATAAACCAAAACAAAAGACGGTTAATTTGCTTGTTAAGATCTGCTGCCGGCACCTTTTCTTCTCACAACGAAACATTTCGCTTAAATACAGATTCGAACGGAAAAATATAGTTTCAACGTAATAACTCGGGATAATCCAGATTTACATATTACCCTTGAACGTAATAATTCGGGTAAAACCGTTAAGCGGTTAAATTTCACTATCACATCAGACACAGTGGACCTAAGCATGTTTAGGAGTGTGGAAATCTTGCGTACAGACTTCCGACAGAAGTGACACCCAATCATCCGACCACGTTCGAAGTCCGTGAATTCCGCGGAGCGCCCCATTCTGCTTTCTCACGATGTTTAATGACTACTGAGGTCGCTGATAATGAGTACCTGGCAGTAGGTGGCAGCACAATGCTCCTAATATGAAAAACGTATGTTTTGGGGGGTGTTCGGATACTTCTGATCACATAGTGTATCATAATCTTATTTCCATATATTTTCTAAATATTTTAGCAAATGATAGCACTACACACAACTTTATGGACTTTTTATTAACAATCTACGTATCTTGATTTACTTAAGAGTAACTCTACTTTCTGAATGGGAGACGACCAAGTTTAAAATCAGACTGGCAACATTGAAAACTATTTACAGAAGATAATCATAGATGGATCATCCCTTGTAAACAGTTTTCAATGTTGCCAGTAGGATTTTATAGTTGTAAAGCAATAATACTGTCGTCATATTTTATGTCCCCTGTGAGGAGCGTCGGACCGACATGGTTATGAAAACAGCAATTAGCAATCACTCGCCAATATTTCAGACTTTGTCTTCTAGATTTTAGGCCTTATGGATGTTCTGTAAGAAATAAAGGGCCTTATGCAGAGTCGTTCTAGAGTTCGATTAACATATGTTTCATGCAGTAGTCAGGCATTTAGTACGACGCTAATCATATGTCAAAACGACTCTGCATAAGGCGGAGAAAAGGAGTCAGTAAGCCTGCTGGTGGATCCAGGGAAAGGCGACCACCCACCATAGGCTGATATATATATATTTGGCATGATGTTTTTATTTTTTTTTTTATTTTTGTAATTTTATAAAGAAAGCCCTGAAACATAAATGTTCGAAACATTTGCTATATAATGAATCTTTCAGATGTAAGAGAAACGCCTTCTGTATTTTAAAGGAACACCTCCAAACGTTAAAAATGATTTAGTTGAAATAATAATCACTCTCGTGTCGAAAATGATATGAAAATATAAAATCTGAAATTTAAGACTGTTGTTTTTTTATCAATTCAAGTTGATGAAACATTAATATGTGTCTCATTCAAAAGGTAAATGAGCATACACTGTATTTTGTTAATGCGTAAAGAATATAATATAAAAGAAAGGTTTATAAGTAGGCGCTCACCATTTCTGCGAGGAATATCCGGATATCTGGTTCGATTCCAGGCCACATGAATTTGTACACAACAGGTTTTCTAGGCGCTCTCCCATTTTCTTCTACAATCTTATTCCTCCAGCTTCATAATCATTCTCTTTAATTAACCACCCGTCTCTAGCCTGAAGTATTAAACTGAAGGACGCTAAAGTAAAAATGTCATTTCTTTCTTACCGTACTTTGGAATTGATTTAATACGAAGATTACATATTGAAACTCAAAGTGTTGTCCTAATCTCTGAAGATATTTTGTGTAATGTAGTTATTAGTTTATGTATAAGCTGAATGATTGTAGCAATTCGGGACCATCAATCTCTTTTCATCAGACATTATCATACGCAGTAGCGAACGCAGAATTTCATCCTGGAGAGTTCAAGCTCGCAAATTCATATCGTTCCAGAATTTTTATAAACATTTCTTAATATTTATTTTTTTCCATATCTTTTCGAAGGAGGGGTTAAAGCCTGGTGACCCCTTGTGTACGTCACTAATCACACGCAATTTTATTTCGGTTCATTTAGTGTTCTTTTCACGTCTTACATGTACATCCCTCGTGGATATATATAGGTTTCGAAATGAGATGCCCGAGTTCGATTTACAGTGGGTGCTAATATGGGTTGAGCACCATGTTAAGCTGTTGGTCAACATCCATTATAGCCTCGAAGATGAATGGGACGCTAAACTTCAAATTAACCAATCATTTATGGCTTGGAGTACAATTACTATTAAATGGAGACCTTCTGAACGTTTGTTTTCATACAAGACCACAGACAGAAAACTTGGGAAGAGGAGGAAAAATGTCTGAAAAACAAAAATCCCTATTAGAGGAGCCTAAAAATGACTTAAACTGTTATTTTATTCAGTATTAAGAATTTCCTGTATTTACCCTCAATATACCCTTGTTTTGCTAGTTGCAGCAGTATTGTGTAGTACCAGTGACTGACTTTGGCATCTCCATTTTGAAACATCACGCTATGCCATTGGTAGTAGCAATGTTAACTTATTCTTGTGGTTGAATAAGGTAACATATTATAAACACCGAGCTGGCAGAAGGCAAGTATAGTTAAAACAGAACATTCCAGGGATACGACATTGTCTAATACAAGCAGGGATGCCCACAGTCGGGTCTTAGGGAGCAAGTTGTGCCCATGAGATTATTGGGGTGGGGGCATAAGTTTTCATTGAAAATGTCACAATCAAACTGGAGAAGGATAATTTGGAGTGCGAAAAGGTAAATTTGGTGCGCAGAATAGTAATATAAATTTAAGTTAGAACAAATCTGGCAAAAAGTGCCCCTAGCTCATCCAACTAGTAAAAAGTTATTCAACATTTTCAAACTTATTCTATTAAACATATTTTTTATTTTAAAAAACTGCAATTAGGAATGTATCGAAGCATGGGAAACTTTACAATTGGCAAAAGCGTTACTTTAAGTGCCCCAACTTTGAGGTCATTTTTCTCGTGTACTCACGGACGGAAATTAAAAAAAAAAATCATTTTGTTCAGCATCTCAAATTGATATAAAAATGGACAAACACCGTGCTCGTGAGTTTTCTCGGGGTTCTCCCGTTTCCTCCCACTTTCTTTATTCCACCATTTCATTCATTTCTCATCATCATAATCTCCTTTAGCCTAACCGGCATAGCGTGGGACGTAAAACTTGAAGATTTCATTTCATTTTCATTTACAATTAGAAATGTATTGAAGAGTTGGGTACTTTTACTATGGCATAAGCGATACATCAAAGATCCCAATTTTAAGGTCATTTTAGTCGTGAACCCATGAACAGATGAGTTTAAAACTAGTTCCATTGGATTCAGAATCCTCAAATTGGTATAAAGAGCACACTTAGAAATCTCTACAGACGTGGGCACTTTTTTAACTTAGAAATGGCATAATCGTTAGTTCTTTGGGGAAAGAGAATGGTAAATTTGGGGGGATGGTCTCACCCAGGGGTAAAAGTGGATCTGAGAAGGTAGGGGGACAGTAGGTAGTGGCATGACGTCATGCCGTCCCTGACTAAATTTAGACATTGTAATTTTTTAGAAACGCAAGGGACGCCGTACATATTTTCTGGATGTAGGGAGACGGCGTCCCGTAGCGTTCCCCCTCATTTTTATCCCTGGACCTAAATACAAGCAAATCTGAAAATATTTACTACAAATACGTATAAGAATTATGCCGCAATTAGAATAATTATAACTCAGGAATAAGCTTAAGAAAAAGGTTATATATATATATATATATATATATATATAATTCTACGTTCCGTGCCGTTGACAAAATATTCGAAAAATATACTTTTTTTACGTAACTATTTGTAACTATTTAAAAAAATGATATGTAAAAAAAATATTTCTTGAAGCAGCACGTATTATAGGCTCAACCATTATACCACCACAAAATTGACGTGATAAGAATGTAGTTATTGCGGGCCAATGAACTGATTTTCCGTTCCATGACCACGTGCGCAACGGCGTGCAACGTCAAACCCACCCTCCATGATTTCTCCATAGCTCAAAAAAAGAAAATAATAATTTCTACCTACTACATTATTTCTCTTTCCCCAATGCATAAGGAAACGTCCGATTTCTGTATTGTTTTGTTTTACTTTTCATAGAGAAAATAAAAATATCCAACAGAATGTAGCTACTGGATTACATACACAGTCGATTGTCTTTTTTTTTTTTTTTTTTTTTTGGTAATAGTTGGTATTAGGCAATAAAGTTTAATGTATATTAGGTCTAAAGGAATATTTACAATTTCCCATTAACAATACCTCAAAATCGCTGATACAGGCGAAAGACAGAATATTTTGATTGTTTCAATACGAGTCTATTCATCACACAATAAATAATAGACCTATTCGAAGAAGCCATTAATTATAGGATTTAGTGTCGTTCAAGTTAGTGATGAGTGCAAGAGTCTTGCACCAGTACCGGTTCAGTGGTAGAGCGTTCACTTCTGGTGCGTGTGTCCCTGATTCGATCCCAGCTTGTGCCGTGTAAGCTTTTTTGGTGCACTGAGAAAAAAATGTAGGTGGCGTACTTAAAATGGTAGGTTACCTGTAATTCCTGTAGTTTTTGGACAACATACAGCAGAAGTATAACTGAAAACGCATGTTTTATAATACTTTCCGTATAAGTATTCCATCTATACTTACTTTCCGTATGAAACGATATAGGCGGCCAGGATCTCTCATACAAATGGACGTATATAACATACATCTGAGGAATGTAACGTAAGTATATGCATGTGATACGCGGAAAACTGTTAGATGTCAGACATACTGCAACGGCGTGATTTAACATCTAAGGGCAGTGCGTATGTAGCATATGGATAACGTATGCTCCATACTGATTTCTGTAGTTAAGCAAGAGGATTCCGTATATTTGTACAATATAAGATTTTTCTCAGTGTGGACAAACACCGTGTGCGTGGGTTTTCTCGGGGATTTCCCGTTTCCTCACTTTCTTCATTCCACCATTTCATTCATTTCTCATCATCACCATTTCCCTTAGCCTCGGTGCATAATCATAGGACGTTAAACTAGATATTTCATTTCATTTCAAAACATATTAGTGGTGTTCTTCTTCCGAAACTAAAGAGAAGTGTGCTATTGAACATCGGTAGTTCCGTACACCATAGGTGCTGACTACATGAGAATGGCCTTGGCTCCGAGGCACAAGCATCCGTTGGTAATTTTTAATGTGTGCTCATAAAATATAGAAATAACATTATCATGACATTGACAAAAACTTAGTGCATGTGACGGCAAGTTTGATTTTATGGTCGGGTGCTAATACGTTGAATAATTGTTTATCAATATAACTTTCAGCCTCCTTAGGTACACTGAGAAAAAAACATTATCCGGGCAGCGGTATATTGTACAAATGTATGGGATCCTTATGTTTACTACAGAAATCAGTATGGAGCATACATTATCCATATTCTACATACATACTGCCCTCTTTCCAGTTTATATGTTACACCATGCCGTTGCAGGATGTCTAACATGTACGGAAGTGGAACTCTTATCAATATCAAAATATGTCATGCCATCGACCATGGCACTTTTATGCATCTGGGAAGGATTTTGACATGTACGCATCTGGGAGGTAATCCTTGGTCTTGGTCTTGCACTTGCTTATCACTATTCAAGTTGATAAGAGACCCATTTCTGTAATAGATCATGTTTTCGATCTGTTTTCAATTAAAAAACCAAAGAATATCTATACTTATGTTTAAACTAGGAATAGTCAAAATTTTCCGGAATCGGAAATTTCACTTTCCGGATTTCGGAAAATTCAGGAATTTATTGGAATTTTTAAATTCCGGGTTCTTTCGAATTCCGGATTTTTTCCGAAATCGGATTTTTTTAAATTCCGAATTTTTCCGACTTCCGTAATTTTTCCGACATCGGAATTTTTCCGAAATCCGGAATTGGCCATCCTTAGATAAACTAATATATGGATGTATGTCATCAGGTTTTCACATAGAAAGGAGTGACCTAGAACCACCAAATTTAGTACACAGATAGATCTTCACCAAATCTAATTCTGTGCTAAACCCTATTTTCTATTTTCAGCTCGGGAAGTCGGGTTTGCAGGGAGAAAATGTATGGGAAAACATATCCGCATTTCTCGTAGTTTCTGAGAACGCGTTGTGTGTATGCCATACCATTACCTATAATAATTTACTAGTGAAAGCGAAGCCGTCTAAGGCGCTTTGCCCCTCAGTACTTTAAAAAACGCCCTTGCGAATCGAGTTTCATAACTTGAGGGGACCCTCCCACACCATGGGATCTCTGGGGCTGTTATCACCGCCACTGATAATAACGTATAAAAGCTACAGTTTTTTCATGGCTAAATGGCTAATTTCTGTGCTTATTGTAAACGTAATCCCGGGTTCCATGTTGCAACGTAGTTCCGGTATATATTCAATATGTACTTACTTGATTTTGTCTTTAGGTTACGAAACTTGCAGATAATTCATCCTACGCCTCAACAAGGAAGACAGACCACTTGCTTCGGCTTCACAGCGTACGATGAATGCAGAAGCGGCAATAGTTCTCAAGTTCTTCAAGAGATGGCGCGACTTTGCACGTTTGTCCGACTAACTGGAGTTGCGAATTGTGATATTCTTTCGTAAGCAAGTTTTTTTCTTTCTTTCTTTCTGAAAAATGTAAATGAACTAGTACAGTGATGCTAATTGAAGGGAAATTTCCCTTGGCGCAGGGAAATTTTGAGTAAATTTTGGAGAAAAGGGAAAAAGAGAAATTGCTTGTAATCTCTCAATATTGCAGAGAAATTTGAACCTCTCTTCAGTCATTTATAGATTGATTGTATTTACGTATCTGATTAATCTCATTAAAATTCAGTATAAATTCAACATCCTATTTGCTCCAAACATAATCCGTTGCACATATTTCATATAAATTCTCACAAGTTATCTTGCTTTGCATTCGTTAATATTTATCAACATTACACATTGATCAACATATTCAGTTAAATTCGAAACATTACAACAATGCTTATTTAAAATCTTTTATCGAAATTAATCTTCCCATTGTTGAATTAAATGCAATGAAATAAGATGAAATATTTATCAATTAAATTATCATTCCAACTATTATAACAATTTGGTTTGGATTCGTGTTTGTGACGTGTCGTGAATGTAAATATGTATATATGGGCGAATACTGGGTCATTAGTGTATGTTTGTGTGTGTGTGTGTGTGTGTGTGTAAGTTTACAAATTTTCTGGTGACTGTGCGCACAGAATTATAAATTCTTAAGAATTCCGCATCTCTAAACTTTGATTTAGTTTGTTTTGTGCTTACGAACATTCCTCGTGTACAGCCAAAGACAGTAACAGCTAGAGTTTTCTTTGTAACTGTTCGTATTCGTTTCAGTAAATATGAGAGTGCTGTTCTTAAGTAAGTACATACCAAATATATACTTAATATTTTCTTTGTATCTTAGGTTACATTAATATTAATATCTATAATGATATCTAGGATAAAAATTAAATTTACATAATATTTATTTTATATCTTTTATAATTTATTTAGGTTGTTCGTCCTGACCGAGGTATTTATAGGGTTTTTCCTCAGTCACACCCGGCAAATGCAGAGATTGCACCTTTAACATAGGTCCTGACCTACACCTTTCCATATCTTTTCCCCTCCTCTATCGCGACAATTTAGATACCTAAACAACAAATCAAGTTCAAATTCTGCATAAGCTCAAAGGAAGGCTGTCAGGTATCTGCTTGTATGTGGGTATAAGATTAGGTTGAGGGGGTGGAAGCGAAAACGATTAAAAATACGTTTACTAAATACAGTATAAACGGTTTGGATGAAGGGAAATTTTGTCCGGAAAAGGGAAATTCTAAAGCTTGTGAAGGGAAAACGGCTCTGAAGGAATTGGCATCACTGAACTAGTATCAAACCTAGGGTTGTAACGAGGCATATATGGGAGTATATACATATACCTATCTAATATTTTATATCCTCCAGCGTACACTTATTTTAAATTTACGAAAGAACGAGCATATACGAGGGTGGTATATGCTATATCAGTGATTCGCAACCGGTGAGTCGCGGCACACTGATGTCATACAGTTCCATTAGAATTTAAAAACCATGAAAAATTGAGTGATTAGTTGCAAGTAATTTTGAGACAGTCTGTAACAGTCAACGCCTCCAGTTACAGCAATAATGCTCAGTACTATATTGAGTAACTACTTCATAGAAACTTATAGTGTAACATTATTATTATGTAAAGTATTATTAATAAAAATATCAAACAAGTGTATCACCCAGGGGTGGACCGGCCATAGTGGAGTTGTAG
>NW_027657678.1:0-21836 GCF_964235325.1 Thermobia domestica | reverse complement strand
AAAAGGAAACGAATCGTCGTAAACATGTTACGTTCTTGAAGAGGAAAACAGCAAAACATTGATTGCACAAACGAATAATGGTATCGTTTGCTTGCAAATTTAAAACTTATAGAAGTTGATGGCTTGTTAGGTGAGGGTTTAGTGAACAGGATTTTTGTACTGGGGGCCCAGGGTTCGATCCGTTCTTCTTACGTTTTGTTTCTTTAAGCTACACTGAGCTTGTTCATTCCAATTCTTTAAGCTTGAATTAAATCTAATACCAGTTAGTGAAATAAAAGTAGCTAACATTATTTTCAAATACGAGACGTTATTACATGCTTGTCACTAGCTCACAATATTCAACTTTGATATAAACTCTTGCAGCCTTCATTTAACTCATTTCTTGACGTGTTTTTTTTTAAAAACTCATGAATCGTGGCGAACAAAATTGCTTTACCAGATAATGGTGACTGCTTTGAAACCAAATGACAAGTATGAGAATTAAACGTATCATATCTGTAGTTTGGTGTGGAGAAGAAACCAAATAGCGAACGAAAGGCTTAAGAACAACCACGTTATTAATATAAACTATGTCAAAGGTTATTGACTTATATCATTAAAAAAATCGAAAGAAATTTTGAAATAACGAAAAATACTAACTTAGAATTGTGTAACTGGAGGAAAGGAAATCTAATTTAAACATACTAAAACATACCATTTAGCGCATATAGAGCGTGGATCTGTGCTCAGGGCGCTAGCTTATAATCTGGAGGTTCCCAAGTCGGAACCATGTGTGAATATTTTGTTTAAATTTAGAATTTTCGGTGATCATTAGTCGGCGATGACACACGCTTAATTGTCTTAAGGTATTTGAATATTTTGGTCTTTCAATATTTCAATGAACAAATTTTCAATAATAATAATAATAATAATAATAATAATAATAATAATAATAATAATAATAATAATAATAATAATAATAATAATAATAGTTATTATTATTATTATTATTATTATTATTATTATTATTATCAAAGTAATTCAATAACACGTTAATATCTTTAATTATTTCTCGATAAATACTCGAACTTAAGACGTCCTCGAATCTAAGTCGCACCCCGATATCGCTGGGCTAAATTAAAGAAAAATAGTAATATGTTATGGTTTTACTATTACTAAAGCACTCTTTGATATTGGTCATTTTCGACGATTTTATATATCCCTCTCCCCTCTGCATGTTGGGGGCACGGTATGACAAAAATTATCCCAGGCCCGAATGTCTTGTACGTTGAAAATTTGATCGAAATCAGTTGGATGGTTCAAGAGTTGTTCTATTTATTTATATATATTAATCTCCCCTTCTCTTATCCTCTCCTATGGACCACCGTCAAAGTGAAAATATTAAAACAAAAGTTTCTAGGCCCGAACGTCGTCTATGTTGAAAATTAGATCGAGATCGATCAGGTGGTTCAGGAGTTGTTAAGTTTTATTCATTTTTATAGATATCTCCCCTCCCCTCCTCGTACCCTATGTTCTACTATCAAAGGGAAATGATAAAAACCACCCCAGGTCCGAACCTCATATATGTTGATAATTTGATTAAGATCAGTTCGGTGGTTTAAGCGTGATGAAGTCACCAAGACAGCATTTTTATTTTTATTTTTTTACATAGTCCCCCTTTCCCTCCCCTACATTGTGCCGTCAAGGCAAAAAATGAAAACATCCCAGGTCCGAACCTTATCTATGTTGAATGTTTGATTGATTGGGATCAGTCGGATTGTTCAAGAGTTATTAAGTTTTATTCATTTTCATATATTACCCTCCCCTCCTCTTCCGCAAGTTCTAATATCAAAACAAAATAACAAAAAGCTTCCCAGGTTCGAATTTCATCTATTATCAAAATGTGATTGAGAACGATCGGGTAGTTCAAGAGTTATTCACCACCGAACATTGTCACTTTTATTTTTATATTTATAGCTGTTATGTTTCTTCCCCCTCCTCTCCATCCTCTACGTTATTCCGTCAAAGTGAAATGGTAAAATCCGTCTCTCGCGTTAATCGAGACGGGGACATATAGCCTCATTGCTGACGTCCCCATTAATCCCCCTACTCATACCCTTTAGTGTGTTTAAGTTAGTTTTTTTTTGCTTGTCTTCAGTTGCAAATTTCTAAGTTATTTTGTTTCAAAATTCTCGCATTTCTTGTATGATAATACAAGTTAATAATCTTTGACTTGTTTTATATTAATAATCTGAGTTGTTCTTAAACCTTTAGTTTCCAATTTTGTTTTGTCTGTACCCCAAACTACAGATATGACAAATTTAATTCTCATACTTTACATTTGCTTTCAAAGCGGTCGCCATCAACTGCTTAAAAGCACTTTTTCCGTCACGAAACACCCAGCAGAGGGCGTTCGATATCGTATACAGCAATGAGAGGAAACTCCGCCTTGTTACGTGACGTAACATGAAGCACGTTCCGTTCAAACACCTAAGCAAAGCTATCATTTTGCTTCTGGTGTGAAAATGGCTCACTACGAAGCTTCTGTTAAAAGCAGCGTGATTGCTTTAATTGAGCATGCGGGCATGAACTATAGCAAGGCAGACGCGAGATATGGCGTTAACCGTGCTACAGCACGGAGGTGGTGGAGGAGATATCAGGAAACAGGAGATGTAAGACGTAAAAGAAGAAGTGGGCGACAAAGAGTTTCCTCTGCCGAAGAAGACCAGAGTGTAATTGCCCAATGCCGTGAGCACCCTTTCATGTCTGCCCGACAGTTACGAGAGGAAACCAATTTCCCAGGCGATGTTACGACTGTGCGTCGTAGACTCAAATCCTTTGGTTTGAGACCATACAGAGCAGCTGTTAAGGAGCGACTAACAGAAGACCATATGGTTGACCTTCTGGCGTTTGCACAGTTAGATATTGCACGTGTGTGGGACGAGGTCGTTTTCACAGACGAAAAAATATTTTCCAGTGGAAACTTCGGGCCGAAGCGTGTTTACCGCCCCCCTGGAAAAAAGGTATGCCTCTGAATACGTTTCCCGTTCTGGTCGAATGAGACATGTAACTGTCCACTGTTGGGGATGGATATGCAAGGCTGCAAATTTCGTAGGAATCTACAGGATTCCTGGTCGCCTAAACGCCCACAAGTATGTGGAACATCTGGATGGAACGCTTCCGGAAATAAAAACTCATGTAGGTGACGGCATATTATATTTGCAACAGGACAATAGCTAGATACACAATTCAAATGTGGTTCAGACATGGTTGCAGAGGCAACATGATGTCGAAATAGTTGACTTGGTTCCTCATGGAGCAGATCTGAACCCTATTGAAAATATGTGGGCCTCTGTTGCAAGAACATTGCGGGAAACCTGTTCGAACAATCCTCCACGAACATCTAATGATCTATGGGAGCGTGTTGAAGATGCGTGGTCGATCTGTTGCACCCAACGCTATATCTCTCGCCTGGTGGATTCAATGCCACAGCGTATGGCAGCTGTAATCGAGTCCCAAGGGGACTATACACACTATTAACACTGCGTTGGTCGCGCCCTCCACCGTTACGTAAGTGTTCGCGCGTTCTACTATTGTAGATCAACATTATTTTTCTATAGTGTTATGATTTTTAGCAATATTCGGTCTTGGTTATGGTACTTATAGTATTATACACGTTTTAAAATATTTTGAAATTATTTTCTTTAATTAATACAAGAATATTGACAAAAGTAAACATTTGATACATCTTATTTTAACATATGACAATGTTGAACAGAAAATCAAATAAGTGTTTAGGTATAAGTGTTGAAATAACACCATAAATCTTCTATGATAGATCATACAGGTAGAATGATTTGATGTACTCTTTTTGAATGATCGTTTACACCGAGAAATCATCACACACGCTTTTGTGGTAGTCTGTGCACACTCATCTACCTGGTATTTTCTGCAATTTTTTTCTTGTTGACTTGTTGCGAGAACGGCTACAAAAGAAATATTTTCCTACCCCGGAAGTAATGTTTTGTGGTAATGAAACACTTTTGCTGAAGCCTAGCACAAGTCTTTCTTTGCGTCGAAGCTGTTTTGGCAAGAATTCCATGGCTAAACGTTAGTTTATTGCTGGTTTTGTCAACTCAAAAGCTAGGTCATGTAGGAAATTCTTGCGTCTGATATTCTCATCGTTCTAATTTGCTCTAACTATATCAAGAGCATTAAGACCAGCTACGTTCACCATGAATTCATCATCAATTAGGCGTAAAAATGATGCCTTGTGAGACAAGTCTATGAAAAGCTAGTATTCAAATTGGGAGTGCGAGAGTTTCTTCCCTTTATGGGATCTACATACCAGCGAGAAGGTTCTACACTTTTCTCTCTATAATAGAAAACTCACGTGTATCGAGGGAGAAGGTGGTCTAGCATTACCCGTGACTTCAACACTGGTTGTACTGGAATCTTTACTTCATCTTCAGGTATATTGTCCCGTAGATCTTCGGTATCACAGCACCCAACTGTTTCTTCAACAAAATCTTCCTCAAGCTCTTCCATGTCTTCAATCCCAAATACACTTTCACAGTCACTTTCTGCCTCTTCTAACCAAAGACGCACCTATTCCCTGTGACGCTATGACATTTCAAATATATACAAGCAGGTATTCCACAAAAGTAACGTGAAAATGTAAAACGAAATAAATCACTAATATGAAATGAACTAGTACGCCAATAGTCGCGCGATCTACAATAGTAGAACACTATTGAAATCATGTAACAAATCGGAGCAGGTACAAGAACAAGCTCTGAAAATAGACTGGAATGTACAGAAGATTGTCGGAGAAAGGTACATAACCGCTTAAGGTAGAGTGTGTTGCCAGTTGCTCAGGGTTCTAAAAATAAAAGACCTGTTCTACAATAGTAGAACGCGCGACCACTGCAGTGTTAATAAATGCTCGCCCACAACACCATCAGCCCTCTCGAGGGCTACCTAATTCGACCCACTTATTAACAAAATTTTATGAAATACATTACGCGACACCAGTGAATGTAATTGTCTCAGTATGTTCTGCATTAATAAAGAGGCTAACGTGCGAGACTTGGTAGCCGAGTGGTATTATGCTTGCTATGTAAACCAAAACCTCCTGTAACAGTGGTTCGAATCTAGTGAAGAAGACCCCTACTTTTTATCACCAGGGATATTTGCAATACGCCTTCTGCTATGTCCGCCTTCATACGGTCTATTATATGACACATAATATGGACCGCCATAAGTTTTTACTTAGTAAACAATTTATAAATATATGAACAAATACCTAGGTATATAGTACAATGGAATATAGTACAATGGAATATATGGAGTAACAATGGAATATAGTACTTTCGTCCGACTGACGTCGCTCTGCAAATGTTCATTGTATTACACCGGAAGATGAATTAAATAAAGACTGGAAAATTTGATATTAAAATTGATACGTAATAAGTTAAAGACAAAATATGTAATTATAATCTCATATTTGAAACTAATTTCGACTACAATTAATTCTCTACCTGCTTTCATAAATAATCCAAACCAAACTTCGAGGTTTGGAATGCACAAACTAAGTGTAGCCAATAGAAAAAATAACAAGAAGAGCAGAGATTCGAACCCACGACCACCAGCGTAAGAATTCCTTTTACTAACCCTTCATCTATCAAACCATGACGTGAACATGACTTTTGTAAGTTATAAATTTGTATCCAAGAAACACCATTAAGCGTATGTGCAACTACTCCTTTGCTCTTTTTCTCTTCAAAAGCGTAACATGTTTAGGACGATTCGTTTCGTTTTCCATTAGAGTTTCGAAAGAGATTATTTGTGTTTGAGTGTACGATCTTTAGTTTCCTTTAACCGACACTTCTAGCAAATACAACTTAATTCACACAGCAGTAAAAAAAAAGAAAAAAACTCGTACTCCCTTAGAAAGTATTTCTGAAAGCAGAAGCTTCATCATGCATCCTGAACAGTGACGTAACTAACGGCAGTGCGTTGAGGGAGCCCAGAGTAAAACGGGGCCCATTGAAAATTCGTAATTTCGCTATTTTTCCTCGATGTCTAAAATGAGACTACTTTAGCCTTACATGAAAAAGAAGCTGTGGAGGCGACTGCGAAGTCTACTGAAAAGATTTATCACGTCCTTGCAGCAACAACTTTAAGTTTTCGAACAGTAATGAAGAACAAGATTGATCGAAATTTTAACTTAGAATGAAATAACTAAAAATCAAATCTTATATAACTCTCATTGATAGTAGTGTTCCGTATTTGTTTAGACGCCTATTCTTTTATAACTTTACCTATGGTGCATGGAGTTGTTGGTTACATCCAGCTCGCGCTGAATGAACTTTATTATGTGCATGAGTGTCCTCGGGTTTCTCTCGTTTCCACCCACTTTTTTCATTAAACAATTTCATTTATTTCTCACCATTACTCTCTCCATTAGCATAGTCGGCATAATCGTGGGACGCAAAAATTAGATATTTCATTTCATTTTTCTTTTATAACTGTATATCACTTTTTCTGTGATGAGAGCAACATCTAAGCGAGTATTCAGTAAATTAAACCACTAAAACATATATTCATTGCACAATAATGCACATGAAGTTTAGCCCTTTGGCAATCTTCAGCATGGACAGCAAAAAAAGCCAATACATTGATATTGAAACAGTAGTTAACGAATTCCTCTGCGAAAAAGATCATCCGTACTGTTGTGTTTCAGACGATAATTTATAATTATACTTAGTTGGTTGAAATTTCTCCATATTTGTGGGGGCGAGACACTGAAAAAATCCCTACCAAGAGGTGAAGGTGACATGTAAAAGTAGTGAAATACGAACGAAATTAGTGTCGAATTCATATGCAAAGATGAAAAGTGACACTGTGGATGCTGCGTAAGTCCGAAAGAAGCCTTGGTTGGCTTCGAGTTGACAATGGGAGGGTGGCAGGAATAAAGAATCGAAAATATCCTATATTTGTGTCGAATGGATAGTTTTCGGGATCACTGACATAAAAGGTGATATTTCAGATGTGTATATGTCCAAGGTTGACCATATTGAAATGGGGTCATAGGAAGAACCAGTAAATACTTCAGAACAGTTCCTTTTTGGTGCGTTTCAAGACACTGAGAGTGAAAAGTGATAATGCACAAATCACATTCTGAATTATCTTAGATATGACTTCTGGGAAAGTGTCGTTGCTCCAGTGAAGCATTACTAACTGATCACTCCCTAAAATCGTCACTGTTTTGCAGGGCCGTAGACAGAAATGTATTTCAGCGATCGAAAGCTCGACAGGAATTTATTTCAGCGATTGAGGGCATAATTTACTAAAATGTCTATCATCCAGGGGCGGATCCAGGATGATAGTTTGGGAGGGGCGGTCGTTCGAAGTCAAATCAAGGTAAGAGCGGATTGCAAAAAAAAGAAAAGAAAGAAAAGAAAAGAAAGAAAAGAGCTCTTTTGTAGAATTATCTTTCTTAAGAAAGTAAGGCCTATCTACTTTAGGTTTTAATTTGCGTTTATAATACTAAGATGAAAAATACTTAGGGTATGTTTTATTTTTAAAATAAACCCTTAAAAAGTTCCCTATTCTGGGAGATGCGCTCACCCCAAGCAGACTTCCCTGGATCCGCCCATGCTATCAGCATCTACAAAATTAGATATATATACAAACAAAAAAGTAGTGATTTCGTTGGGGCAAGAGCTCTGGATTGCCAAGGCCTGCATCCTGTGTATGTCCCTGCTGCTCTGAATTGTCAAAGCTCCTCTTCAAAGGTAAGACATAAAATGTAAATAATAAACGTGTAACATAGAATACAATATAAATAGAAAATATGTTATAATTAAGAAATAGAAAATAATTATAAAATATATTTGAAGGACAATTTAAAAAGATCAATAATACTTGAAAGTAAAATATACTTTTAAAACAATTTTGCATTTATGCAGGGCTACAAACAAATGAGGAGTACCATGTAAATTTAGTAAAAATATAATATTGGAAAATTATTTTGAATTAAACTGGCTGTGACTACATTACTTCAAACTTGAACTTGTGGAATATACAGTATGAGCGTAGCTCAAATAAAATAATCAATAAGAATGGTCTTGATTGGAAGCTCGGACCATCCACGTAAAAATAACTTACATTAACCATTCACCTAACAGACAATGACGCACAGGGCTTGGCCCTCCTTTATCAGGTGGTTCTATCAAATGTAACTTAATTAAAACAATAGTAACAAATTTTAAAGCTTTAAAAAGTGTCCTGAAGAAGAGGAAGTTCATTTTGCACATTGTAACTAAGTTGCAAGAGGTTTACGTCCTAACTGAACGGCGCATCTACCGAGTCAACTTTTGGAATATCCCCTTAAGGTTGCTTTCAACGCAGCTAAGGGAAACGTATGTGAGCGAGTAATACAATCCTCCGTAGCAGAATGGATAAAGTCATGATTCGATAACCACAAGGTTCGTGTTTCGAAACCCGTTGCCGAAACCAGATATTTTAAAATCTTAATTCCTCAGTTCTGAAGATCTTTCTCTCCTTTCGTAATCATCTGATGCTCTAAAAAGAGTTCTCCACATTAATTCGACAACTGCCTAATGTGATAATCGCAGTTCGAAAACTTCCCTTCTTATCTTTCACAAAATTAGAATTTTCGTCATAATACGAATGCTGACCGATCATTTTTCCCCAATTCTAAATCTGTGTATACAAATCATCCCTCTCTGTCTCCATACTGGAATCCCTCTCTCTCTCTCTCTCTCTCTCTCAATGTCACGCAGGAAGTCATCTGACTTGAGATCAAAGCTTCGACTCTTGAAACCAAATGTAAGCTCTTTAGCAATGTGCTATCGTAGCTCTATAGGTTTGTTGTTAAAACCAGTGTCTTTTAGACTTTTTTCGGGGGGGGGGGGAGGAAGAGATTCTACGGCGACATAAGATTTTCACTTTTTATTAGTGTATTACTATACATTTGATCAAAAAATACGTATTTATGAAGCTCAGGAGAGGGGGAATTACACCCTCCTGTCCTGCCCAAATGACGCCCGTAAAACATTTGCTTGCACTTACGGAAAAGAAATTCAATGAATCATTGAATAAAACTCGTTTCTGTCCGTAGATATTTTAGAGCTCTTGGCAATTTCCATAGATTTCTTAGGGAGCATCTTACTAACTTGCACTCTTTAAAGAAAGAAAAGAATGAAACTAAAGATATTTATGAAGCTCTGGGAAGATTGTGTTACTTTCCTTTAATTTAGGCTCTTAAAAATATTTCAGAACAAACGAATGGAAAAGACTGTTTTAAAGCTATAACGTTGTAAACTTGATTCCTGTTTCTTTTTCAGCTGAATGGAAAGAGTGTATTACGTCACACACACTGCTTTAGACAAGGAGAGGTGGAGGACGGGGAGGAATTGGAATAAATACTAGAACCAACAAATCGATTGATACATGTATTGCGGGAATGCATAAGAAAACTGGGCAAGACTTTGTTATTTATTGGGACTTAGAATTTTTGTAACAAATTTTGTGCCGCGGACTGTGCAACCACATGTTTGGTTTTTGGTCCATTTTATCCGCATTTGATGAGGTCCTATTACCTTGTATAGTTATATGGTTATGTATAGGGGTGCATTATCTATCATAAGACATGGGTACATTGGTACACCCCTTTAAAATTTTGCGAGGTATACCATGGCCCACCCCTTAAATTTTGGAAAATATTAAAATTTAAACATTTGGTATTATAGTATAGGAGCTCAATACGTATCATGATAAATTTGGATGGTCCACCTCGTTCCCTTTTAGGGGTACAAAATTGCCAAAAATATAAACCTAAGCAATACGTTGTACCACGTGTTTGGTTGTTGGTCCATTTTAACCCCTTGGATGAGATCCTATTATCTTATATGATACAGGGGTCCATTTCCTATCATAAGACATGGGTATATTGTTGCACCCTTTTTAAAATTTGGCAAGGGTACACCCCGTCAATTTTGGAAATTCTCCAATTTAAGCATAGTACAGGACCTCAATATGTTTCGGTGGTCCTATTGCCAAATTTATTAGTACAACCACGTGTTCTTTTATTGACTCAATTTATCCTCTTTGATAAGGTTATAAGGTATGGACGGGTATCCCCTTTCAATTTGGTAGAACCCTTCGGGTGTAGTACGGTCACGTGATCAATGATTTGGTTTTGGTGCGCGAAGAGATCCCTGGTCAATGTTCTCTAGGAATTAGGTAGAAACCTTGCCCAGGGTTCTCGTCTTATATCGCACAGTTCTTTAGGAGAATCTGATAACGTAGTATATATCATATTGATGGAATGAACAATAAAAACATAGATAAGCATGAATTGTATTTTATTCATTTTTCTGGTTTCTTCTTTTTCTTTCTTGTTACACTAAGGTATTGACAATGTTTGTATATTGAGCTGGGTTTCTTCATTATACCTCCTTTTCTTCTTGATTGCGATGATTTGTTTCCATGTTTTGCAGCATAGCACCCATTTGCAAAGCTTTGTATTGTGAATTCTGTAAAAAGAATGAGGAAAAAGATGATTAGTATAGAAATAGATGATGATAAAACAAATACACTTACAATGATAAATATGATAAAATTACCTGGAAGGTTTATTGCAGTAGTCTAGATCATTAACCGTGGGTACTGTTGTGAACAAGTATTGAATTTCACGCAGAGATTTTCCTTGGGCTTTACAACACAAATAAAAATAAGCATAATAGCCACATACGGATAAACCAAGACTTTGCATTTGGCTATTATTATATTTATAGTACATACAATGAAGTTTTAAGAATGCAACATGTTGTGGTACATAAGGAGGAAGACCATAGTTGTCAAAACATTCTCTAACACAGCGGTTATCAATATAAATTGCAATCCAATGGCTTCCTAGTTTTGCTGATGGATCTGTATTTACAATGATTGCCAGATTAAGAGAAATCCGTGAGGGCAACTCGTCGCTTGCAAATACCCCGGTAAAATGATTTCTAAATAATGGACTACCGTTTAAAGCACTAGCTAATTTTAATGTATTCAACATCGTAAATGGAAATGATACATAACGTATACGTACCTTGTAATTTAAAAGTCCAGGATAATGTTGCGCTGGTGGTCGATCTCTAGGAGTGAGGAAAACTCCCCATACACAATACAGTTTGCAGGTGCTGCTAATTTCTCTTATAAATGAACTTCCAATTGGATGGCTCCATGTCGTTGTAAATTCCAATAGTGATAATCTCCAGCAGAAAAATCCAGAGTTAGATCAAAAACAAACAGTGTATATCCATTCTTGTAGTCGGCTCTTGAAATTGTATTTCTAGTATTGGTAAAATGTATGCCAGAGCCTGAGAAGAAAGTGTGGTACGATGAAATGTAGAGATTTTCTTCAAAGTTGGCTTGCAATGGTTTTGAAGGTACAGCTTTTCCATCCACGTACAATGTAAAGAAATTAATGTTTAGATGTTGAAAGTCAAATGGTTTGCTGGTAATAGTTCCACTGGATGCTTCATTCGATGTACATCCTACAATAATACGATTTGGCAATGTTCCCATAAACAGGTTATTAATAGTTTTGGATTGTATATCCTTCGGGATGGTAAATGATTTCATTTGAACCCTTGTCAGAGGATACTTTGTCGGTGTAGATTGTAAAATTTTATTGTGTGCCAATTTGACACTAGGGCTAAAACGGACTTTTTTCACCTGCAACGATGCATCTAGAATATTGATTTTTGCATTGACACCACTTTCACTGGCCATGAGACAAAAGTTTGGACGTAATTCCACTCCATGAATTAAAAATTTATCTTGATTAAAAATGTCACAATGAAGATGTCCAATCATATCGAATTTCATACTTAGTTTTGTCAGTTCATAGCGTTGTTGAAATCATTTGTTCTCACTTGTGATTGCGTTCATATGACCAGCCGTATCTTGAAACCACATTGCTGTTTGTAAATGTGTATTTTTAGCTCCATGACTATAATTGAGCAGTTTTTCCATGTACGAACGATATGGATGATTATGTGACGGAAATGAAATCAGTTTATTGTTCAAGTAGATTTGTACTTCACTAAACATAGCATTTAAAAAATGATTGACAGGTGCAATTGCTTTATCCGTATTGGTGAAGGAGGAACCATCTGGTTTCACAATTTGTGCTTCGATGTATAATAAGGTTTGTGGCAAATCAATGTATTCATCACTGCTACCACTCACTACAAATTCTATTGGTGAGTTTTCAGCTATTGAACTAATTGGTTTGTACCCTATAATACCATTGTCCAGAACACTGGTTTGCATGGGTAACGTTGAAAAAATGTTCAATTCACTTTTTACACATTCACAGGATTGATGATGTAAGAAAGCCATCATTGAATTAATCAAAAATATTTGGTGACGATGCCAATGATTTCTTCTTCTTATGTGATAATTTACGTCTCTTCGTAGGATTGATGGTGTTGTTGATAGTTGGAAGGTCAACCTCAAACTGAGAGCAGTCATCCCATTTTCGTTTATGATATCCACTTCCCAGCATAGTTTTCAACTTTTTTTTAGCTTTTTCTTGTAAATTTGATTTTGCCTCTTGTATACGTTGATGAAACGATTCTTCCAGCGGTTGATTCGAGATCACAACATCATTAATCATATTGGCACCTGATTTTAATAATTTTTTCCCACAGTTTTAGCTCCTTGCTTCACAAGTGGTAACACTGAACGAAATAAGCCACCAAGGAAACTTCCAATGCCATGTCCTGCTTGATAGGAACTTCCCACATAGACGTTGCCGATACCGGATAACGCTTGTTTTTGGTAGTATTGCAAATACGGATCAGTCATGACGACGACGACGACGGAAATGTAGTTTTGTACACACCGTTCCAAAGGTGAATGGCATACGATGACCTGTGCTATCCTTTATATCGATTTGTATTTGCTCAAAATTCATTTTTTCCACCGGAACATAATGTGCAGGATTAAAGATTTGTACTGCATTACTTCCAAAAGTATGATTCGCAAGGTCCATGTTGACTATTCGTAGCAAGGGTACCATTGTATCTCCAACAATGACAGATTCAATAATGTCACAGTAGACGTACATTTGTGATGGTAAACCTAATCGTACATCCGGTGTATATTGTCCCTTTTCCATATCTTTTAAATCACTTTTCGGTTCAAATCCAAGCATTAAACTAACACTTGGTGAGAATTGTACAGAAGTATGGATTCCTTATTAGGATGTCTTATGAGGCATATATTATTAGTTGCATCATGGGATATAAATAAATTGGTTTCTTTATGATGTATATTAATTGCATGAATAAGATCCCGTATATTGTTATAATAGCGTACAGGGATCGTTACAACCTTCCACGGTTCTTGATCATTACTACTTGATGATTTGTAATATATTTTATTGTTTTCACTGTTAATGTTGAGTAAAGAATGTGGATAATGAATCTCTACAATTGCCACATCCCATTTCTGGCGAAACTCTACACGTCGTTGTAATTTCGTAATATATGAAGTCAATGTATTTTCTGGAAAATAATCCATGGAACTATTACTGGGAAGTGTAACGTAAAAATCTTGATCAGGTTCCATTCTTCTTCTTCTTCTTCCTCAATGAAGTTGCAGGGATCCACGAATTGAATGAGGTAGGATATTCTTTCCACTCCTCTCTGCGACGAGATACTCCTTTCTGCGACCTTTGTTCTTGTACGTAATATTTTATCGATGAGGAACGTCGAAGGGAGCCGTACTGGTTGTAATTCTTCTCTGTAGAAAACACCATCGATGAGCTGATGATTTAAATCCTCTAGTCGATACACTGGTGGGTTTCTTGGTACAATGGCTTTTACTCTAAATATTTCCCAAGTCCAGTTCTCGAGGTAACCCTTGTCAAAGATACGTTTTGTTTTACTTATACGAACAGTATCACCAACAGATAAATCCGTATCTTGTTTTGAACGTTGTAGCTTTTTGTCGTATAAGTTATGCCACACCTCCAGTAAATTATCTTGAGAAACGTTTGCAGGTGCCATTTGAATACGGGAATGCCGACTTTCATTGTATGCTTTTACAAGTAAAGGCAATACTTTGATGTAATTGTATGTTTGATATTTGGTAAAGTATTTCCACATACGATGTTTCAATGTCTGATTAAATCTTTCTGCGATGCTGACTTTAATATCTGGATCATTTGTTTAACATGTTGCACGTTGTGTTTCCTGAGAAACTTTTGTACTGTCTTGTTGGTAAATTCAGTTCCTTGATCACTACGTAGCACAATTGGTTTCCTGTCCTGGAAAATCATTTCAAATGCATTCACTATATCCTCGGCACTTTTCGATTTTAGTGGTACAGCCCACCCGTACCGACTAAACACATCAATCACTGTAAGAATATAACGGTAATTGTCATTATAGTTATGAAGTGATTGTAAATCATTTAAATCACATTCCCATTGATCATCAATATTGTTGACAAGATAAAAATCTCTACGGAAACGACGACGTACAGGACGATGTAACGTGTAGGTAGGGTGTTTGTTTAACCAAAGTTTTATTTTGGCTAGAGGTATAGATTTTCCTGTGGCTTGCCATAATTTCTTTGCAGTAGAAAACGATGCAGGGTGTGTTGGATTGTAATAAATGGATTTCAACTTTTTGTTCATGGTTTGTACGTTGACCATTGTGAAATGATACGTTTTCCTTTTGGTCGGACTTCTAAAATATCATCATCATCTTCTTCTTCTTCTTCTCCGGAAGAAAATAATTCAGGTGCTGGTTTTGGTGGTGCCGATCCTTCAGATGATTTTGTACTATTATGCTTGACAATATAGTTTAATCTTCGTGGATTACCAATCAATTCTTGAGGTGTGTTTGACGATGCAAGTTAGTTGCAAAACAATTCCCAGCCTTGAGGATTAGAATGTTTCCTCGGTCGAGTCACATCGCACATTAAATCTACAATATTGGATCCATGTATTTTATTATCGTTGATGTACACTGTTCCTTTATGATCCCACGTAATTGCGTCATCTTGTTTTAAACGACGGAATAGTAGTTCGGCTTTCTTACGATACATTTGTGGTATTGCGGCTAAAATTTCTTGTTTCGTGCTATCGTCAACATTCGGGACGTCACCATCAGGTTTCATTCATGTAATTGTAAGTGGTATTGGTTCTTCTTGTTTACGTATCACATAAAGATATTTCTGTAATATTCTATTGTACTGATTCCATTTTTCCTCATCACTTGGATACGATGTATTCAATATAGATTGCATTTTACGATCGAGATTAGATTCTCGATTTTCACTCGCACGGGATGATGATGCATGCATTCGTTGAAGCATTTCTGGTGGCACTAAAACCATCTTCTTGCTATGTTCCATGATGTTTATTGTTTAAACAAAATACTGGATAACACACTTCCTACAATAGGTGCAAGTAATGCAGGTAAGAATCCTCCTTGTTGTACGGCTAAATGTTTCTTCTTTTTATCCAATGATTTTATATGTCTACGAGATAGCGGAGCGTGTTCTTGTCTTCTGCGCACTTGTCAGTGGAACATTGCCTTTTAACACATTATAACAACATTCGCAAATACAATGGATTAATGAAGCGTCTTCATTGTCAATAATAGCTTTAAGCAATCTTGGTCTAGCTTTGTGCAGTGCACGTAGCAGATCAGCGTGTTTCACTGTAGGAGACATCGTGACAGACTAAGTCATTCTTTTCACATGCACAATAATTTAAACATGTTTTGTTGCTACGTAAACGTAATGATGCAAATCGTCGGAAAAAATATTTGTACAAAATCGCATTTCATGGGGTGTATCTTGTTTAAGAAACATCAGTAAATAGCCATGTGGATTTCTTGTTGCGTCTACATAACGTTCTTGTAGAAACAGTGGATACTCAGGCAGGATTTGATAACTCATTGCTTGATTTGTGACTTGTCACGTGGATTTTTAAACAACACCAAATACGAACAATTTAAACTTATATTTCTATTTGCTTTACTTTGATGAAATACATTTTGTGTTATAAAAATCACACTAATATTTCGATGATGCGATCCTTTCGTGAACATATCAACAATATCACTATTCACTTCTCGCATATGGTCATCAATAATAATCAAATGTGGTCCATCTTGAGGCTGAAAATCTTTCATTCGTGAAATTCTACTGCAACCGGCATTGTTGCATACACGTCTTGTCATTCTGTATAATACCAGTATATCTTACGAAATTTTGCATTGATCATGGTTGGGAGATATGACAGTAATCGCTTCACAAAATACGTTTTTCCACACCCACTAGGTCCTGCGAGAATACAGGTAAATGGATGTTTCCGCTGTGTATTCATTATGAACACTAACACCTTGTTTCAAAAATGTTGCGTATTTAAAGCGAGTACAAAATTTTTTGTTTTAGTTTGTAAATTCTTGCACTCACTAGTAAATGATTGCGAGAAACGGAAAAACTGTTTATCTGTTTATCGAATAGTTGAAAACCGTTTATTTGTTAATCGAATAGTTGAAAACCGTTTATTTGTTAATCTAATATTTAATAATATTTTAAAAAAGTTTAACGGTTAACCGTGAAAGCTAATCACTATTTGATTTAAATTGTATTTGAAAAATTTTTCGTTTGAAATTTGATTTGAAATTTTTGTTTCAAAAATTTTGTTTGAAATTTTTTTGTTTCAAAATTTTGGTTACAATTATGTTTTGTTTGAAATTTGTTTTTCGTTTAAAAAATATTGCTTCAAACTTTTTGTTTTGAAAATTCTTTAGTTTGATTTTTTTTCATTTCAAAATTTTTGTTTCAATTTTTGTTTTGAAAATTATGGTTTGATTTTTAGTTTGAAAGTTGAAAAAAAGTTTTAAATGCCACGAATCTTCTTCAAAGTTTCCACCTAATTCCTAGAGAACATTGACCAGGGACCTCGTCGCGCATCAAAACCAAATCATTGATCACGTGACCGTACTACACAAGAAGGGTCCTACCAAATTGAAAGGTGATACCCGTCCATACCTTATAACCTTATCAAAGAGGATAAATTGAGTCAATAACCGAACACGTGGTTGTACTAAAAAATTTGGCAATAGGACCACCGAAACATATTGAGGTCCTGTACTATGCTTAAATTGGAGAATTTCCAAAATTGAAAGGGTGTACCCTTGCCAAATTTTAAGAAGGGTGCAACAATATACCCATGTCTTATGATAGGAAATGGACCCCTGTAATCATATAAGATAATAGGATCTCATCCAAGGAGATAAAATGGACCAAAAACCAAACACGTGGTACAACGTATTGCTTAGGTTTATATTTTTGGCAATTTTGTACCCCTAAAAGGGAACGAGGTGGACCATCCAGATTTATCAGGATACATATTGTGGTCCTATACTATAATACCAAATGTTTAAATTTTAATATTTTCCAAAATTTAAGGGGTGGACCATGATATACCTCCCAAAGTTTTAAAGGGGTGTACCAATGTACCCTGTCTTATGATAGATAATAGACACCTATACATGACCATATAACTATATAAGGTAATAGGACCTCATCAAATGGGGATTAAGTAAACCAGAAACCAAACATGTGGTTGTACTAAAATTTGGCAATTTTGTACCCATGAAAGGGAACGAGGTGGACCACCTAAATTTATAGTGATACATACTAGGGTTCTATACTATAATACTAAATGTTTAAATTGGGCAATTTCCAAAATTTAAGGGGTGTGCCAAGGTACCCCTCCCAAAATTTTAAAGGGGTGCACCAATGTACCTATGTCTTATGATAGATAATGGACCTCTATACATGACCATATAACTATATAAGGTAATAGGACCTCATCAAAGGGAGATGAAATGGACCAAAAACCAAACACATGGTATCCTCTTCGTCAAAAGTTCCTTTACATCGCCGTGACGGGTATGTGAGCGCGCAGTACTCTAAGGAAGGGATGGTTGCATAATAAATTGTGTTTAATTTTGAACAGTTTTTTTTGACTAGGGAAATATCGTAGGTATAGAGAGTAAAGACACAGATTTCAAGCATCAGTGCACTGTCATCTCTGAAAAGATTCGTATTATTGCCTTATATGTTAAGTTAAACACCACAACATCTGTCACTGATAGCGTAGACCATTTTACTTTTGAAAATTGCCACTTTAGCTTATTTGTCCAAACATTAATCTCCAGACATGATGTAGAGAGAAAAGAAAGAAAGAGATACAACATCTGTAAGATTTATGTAATTCACTAAGGAACTATAGGGACCGACTGAGCTAATTACTGCTATTAGCGCTTTTCACTCTTCAGGAATTTACTACGACATGTTTCGTAAGTCCTAAATATGTGAATGAATTATATCATTCACTCACTATAATTATTTGGAAATGGAAAGTGATTACGCTGAACGTGAATATGTTTCGCTGTCGTAAAGCAAGGACCGTAATAAATGTAAATAAGGTTCTCATTATTATATAAAAAACAGAAATATTTAGTCCGTGTATAGAACAATATAATACAGTAACTAAGCAACATCATAATCACTAACGCCCGCATATTTTTTCCAACGAAGGGGGGTGGGCAAGGTCCGATATAGAAAAATCTTTGAGTTTTACGTCCCACGTTTATTCCGGTTAGGCTAAGTGAGACGGTGATGATGAGTAATGAATGAAATGGTGGAATGAAGAAAGTGGGAGGAAACGGGAGAACGCCGAGAAAACCCACGCACACGGTATTTGTCTAACACAAAGTTCAATTGGCGTGGGCTGGGAACGAACCCGGTACCCCAAGCAGCAGAGGTGAACACTGTACCACTGAGCCACCACGGCCCCTGAGTCAAACGGCCCCGCGTCAAAAGAGCCCGGGTCAAAAGGTCTCCGCAACAAAAGGATGCGAGTCAAAAGTCCCGAATCGAAACGCAACTCCTCAAAAGAGTCCGGGTCAAATGGGGCCGAATCAAAACGCACCTCATAAATAGAGCCCGGGTCAAATGCGTCCCACGACAAACTGACCTAAATCAAAAGGCCCTGCGTCAAACGGGCCCGGGTGGGAAAGATGTCCGTTACGAAAGGCCCCGAATCAAACGGCCGTGTGTCAAAAGTTTACGGGTTAAAAGGGCCCGAGTCGATAGGGGACGAATCAAAACGCCCCTCATTAAAAGAGCCCGGGTCAAACGGGTCCCACGACAAAATGATGTAAGTCAAAAGGGCCTGCGTCAAACGGGCCCGGGTGACAAAGGGTCCCGCTACAAAAGGTCCTGCTACAAAAGGTCCCGCGTCAAACGGCCCTGTGTCAAAAGGCCCGTCATAAAAGGAGGTCGGGTCAAAATGGTTCCACGACAAAATGACCCAAGTCAAAAAGCCCTGCGTCAAACGAGCCCGGGTGAAAACCAACGCACACGGTGTTTGTCCACCACAAAGTTCAATTGACGTGGGCTGGGATCGAACCCAGGATCCCAAGCCGCAGAGATGAAAGCTCTACCACTGACCCACCGCGGCCCCTAAGATAAACGGCCCCTCGTGAAAGGACCCGGGTGAAATGGTCTCCGCAACAAAAGAGCGCGAGTGAAGTCCCAAATGAAAACGCCCCTCATCAAACGGGCCCTGGTCAAAAGGGGCCGAATCAAAATGCCCCTCATTAAAAGAGCCAAGGTTAAAGGGTCCCTCGACAAAATGACCCAAGTCAAAAGGCCCTGCGTCAAACAGGCCCAGGTGAAAAAGGGTCCGATGCAAAAAGGCCCGAGTCAAACGGCCCCGGGTTAAAAGGGCCCGAATCGAAAGGACCCTCATAAATAGAACCCGGTCAAACGGGTCCCACGACAAAATGACCTAAGTCAAAAGGAAATGCGTCAAATGGGCCTTTGTCAAAAATGGGCCCGCTATAAAAGGGCCTAAATCAAACGGCCCCGCGTCAAGGGGTTTCCTTGTCTAAATGTCTCCACAACCAAAGTTCCCGAGTCAAAAGGACCGAATCAAAACGCCCCTCATCAAAAGGGCCCCGGTCAAAAGATCTTCGCAACAAAATGGCCCGAGAATAGTTTGTTAACGCAAAAATTTGGGATTTACGTAGCGATATTAAACATAACAATTATAATGACTGTCTGCATTTTTGCATTACGTTACTATACTCAGAATTTTTGCGAAGACTGTTCAAGAATGACAACCAACGTCAGTAAAAGAAATGAAATGAAATCTTTAAGTTTTATGTCCCACGGTTATGCCGGTTAGGATAAAGGAGAAGCTGAGGATGAGAGATGAGTGAAATAGTGGAATGAAGAAAGTGGGAGTAAACGGGAGAACCCCGAGAAAACAGACGAGCACGGTGTTTGTCCACCACAAAGTCCACACGGCGTGAGCTGGGATCGAACCAGGAACCCCAAGCACCGGAGGTGAACGCTATACCACTGAGTCACCGCGCCCGCACCAATGTCAGTAACAGAGGCGACTTTTGATGGCAGATACAATTTTAAAAATTAACATTTTACGAATGTAATCCACGAGAACTGGGCAAATGTACGACGGAATTTAATTTACGGTGGAAAACATTAATGGTCTCAAAAGTTCAAAAAAGAAAAAAACACAACCACTTTTTGTCCATTGTTATTCAAATGTTATTATTATTATTATTATTATTATTATTATTATTATTATTATTATTATTATTACGTTTTCTATTATTATCATTAATATTATTAATAATATAAAGGTCAGTGGTAGCCCATGCTTTCAAACCAGTACACGCCACTGCTCGAAACAGTTAACTCTACATTAACATCGGTCGTCTTTCGATCATTTTATGTTACTTCGTCCCACTCTCCAAAGCTGTGCAAAGGTGCCTTCTTAATCCTTGCCCCAAGGCAAGAAAAGCAAACAATATTTTCGCAGGGAGTGACTCAGAACGCACACAGCTCGCTGTATAGCTGCAAAAGAGCTATGGGTAATTAGTTGCCCTCTTGTTACAAGGCGTTTAGTCAGTACATATCAAGGATAGTTCCGCTAGTTGAACATTGATTGACTGTTAGAATACAACAGCAGCATACAACCGTCCCTTCTGTTTACTTTTCACGAATATTTTTCACCTTAATGCGTACAGGTGACGTTTTGCGTATTTAAATGACATGCTGTGTCAAGTATATATTCCCAAAAAGATATGAGTACTCAAAAGGCAAAAACATGTAGCTATTTTTGTTTTCCCCTTTTCTACTAGCCAGTGGAAGTGTGTATGGTTGTTTCACATCCTTCTTGTAGTTTGCTTACTATTCCTTCTTTTCAGTTGAGCTTTTGGCTACGAATATCACCGCGACAAGTTGTGATTCTTATGATAGTGGCGTATTTTCGCCACGAGAAATTACGGAAATAATAAAATAATGTAGACTACGATGCTTTTGAAACGGACGATGAACGTAGTTTGTAGGAAGATTCTAGCATCAGTTTGTTACACACATGCCTTTTTTTGATATAGCCTCGCTGCTGAACGGGACGTTAAACCAGTGGCGGAGTAGACACACACATTATATATACAGGGTGGCCCATTTTAATCTTTACACGGAAATATCTCGAAAACGGTTGAGCATAAAAGAACTGAACAAAAACTCAAATAGGAAATACCATGGGGGAAATCGAACGGTGATGTCGCGATGCCCTCAGGGCCGCTCTTCAAGGGGGCCCGGGGCTAAATTAAAAATATTAAATGGAAACATGGGACGAGTGACACTTCATTTGATAGATCTTTAAAAACGAAAAGGCGATGTGGCAAAAGATTTTTCATATC